>NW_027281455.1:0-76847 GCF_046629955.1 Centroberyx affinis
CACATGGTTGTATAATGAGTTTAGAAGAAGCGACCAAAACCACGGGTGAATTTTGAAGCCAATAAGAAAGTGATTCCTCTAACGTCCGCTTGGCTCCAATAAGACTCCAAACCCGGCCCAACTCCATGCAAGTCAATGGGACCACAACCCAACTCCTTACTCAAAATTTTAATTTTTTTTCGACAAGGGGTCATGGTCCCAGTAGCTAATTTCACTTCTTCAAATGTGTGTCATTAACGGGATATAACAGATATAAAACAGGGTCGTTTTCCTAGTGATTCACAGGTCGTCTGTCAAGTGATCGAAAGGTTGCTGATTACGGGCCAACAGTAGGCGGCGCTGTGGCGCTGCAGCATGTGGGTAGACAATCTGTGGTCAGTCGTTTCATGAAGGGAACACTATGCCGACATCCTCCACGGGCAAGGTTGGTGCCTTCATGGGACCTGCCCTTGGTCCTGGTCCTTGGTCAGTGGCTGAGATCTTTTACTTCAGTAAAAGTAGCAATACAACAAAGTAAAGATACTCCATTACAAGTAAAAGTCCTGCATTCAAAATCTTACTTAAGTAAAAGTACATAAGTATTGGCAGCAAAATGTACTTAGAGTATCAAAGTAAACATACTCATTATGCAAACTGTCCCCATTTAGAGAGTTATATTTTTCATAAATTATTGGAATATTAATACTGATTTATTGACATACATGTACATGTAAGCAGCATTTTAAAGTTGTCAGCATGAAGCTAATCTTAACAATTTAGCTATACTTTTGGGTAGTCTAATCTATAACAATGCTATTTTATAGTTATTTTATAAAGATGATCAAATGTTTTCAATATAAAATATTGATCTGAAAAGTAACTAGTAACTATAGCTGTGAAATAAATGTAATGGAGTAAAAAGTACAATATTTCCCTCTAAAATGTGGAGTATAAGTACAAAGTAGCATAAAATGGAAATACTCAAGTAAAGTACAAGTACCTCAAAATTGTACTTAAGTACAGTACTTGAGTAAATGTACTTAGTTCACTCCAAAAACTACATGTATGGTGACGCACAGCCGCAATAACTATGTTCGGCCCGCTTCATAATTCCTCCTACCTGTATCCGGTTCATGTCCGCCAATAGCAGAGACAATGGAGCAGATCAGAGTTGAGGAGGTTTGTAACTACCCGATCTGAGTCACTACCCGATCTGAGTCACTACCTGATCTGAGTCGGGTAGTCGAGACTCAGCCATCGGTGACCAGTGGCCGGCGGTGACCACGACTCCGACTCCAGCCATCTAGGCTACCCAGCCATACATTTTGTACATTGTGCAAATATGATATTGATATCAGCCACCAGGCAGATACAGGTTAGCTAGTGTGTTCTGTGTTCTTTTTATTGCTAGATTTACACAACTAGTTTATTCCAGTCACAGTACTCAGTACTCAGTACTTCTGTGGACATATTAGGTTTCTCTCCACAGTTTGCAAGGCAGGCAGGACTAGTATGGGAATACACGTTTTGACCCATATCTGGCTTGCCATAGACTAGACTGAAGTACAATTACAATTACAATTTCCCATTTGGCAGACGCTTTTATCCAAAGCGAGGTACACATGAGATTTTAATACAACACAAGCAAGGTTCTAGTCAGGAGAGAACGAGAGTAAGTGCCATAAAGCTAAGATCTGGTCCAACAGGACATAGGTGCTATGAGGCAATGCATAGAGTGCATAGAGGCAGATAAGGATTTTTTTTTTTTTTTTTGAAGATTACACAGTCCATCAGGTGAGAAGGTGTTCCCTAAAGAGCTGGGTCTTCAGCCTTTTCTTAAAGATTGAGAGGGACTCCGCGGATCGAATGGTATTTGGTAACTCGTTCCACCACCGAGGAACCACAGAAGAGAAAGGTCTGGATAGAGACTTAGGGCCTTGTTGTGGTGGCAGCACCAGGCCTAGTATATGTGCGTGTGACAGGCAGTAGGTACACCACCTCACAGAGCGCTCACCTGATTGGTTGAGACCTACAGAGAGCGGTGAGATTTTGAAGAGCCTGAAAACAGAGGCATCTTCTCTCAGACCATTTGAATTATTCATAGCTGAAAAGGTGTTATGAGATTTTCGCCAAATAATACAAAAAGAAAGTTGCCTACCCCAGCTTTAACATATTGACATATTACTATCAATAGATTTGTGGGCAGTGCCTAGCCCCTCTTGGGAGGTTTGCATCCCATTTGAAGTTTATTGAAGAGCTGGGGATAAAGTCCAGTATGATCCAGGGCTTTCAACACAGCATGGGTCCCCATAGCTTTGTTCTATGGTCCAGTGATTGCAAGGGATGATTTTCAATCAGTGTAAATGGGGGAAGCACAGTGATTTGGTCCTTAATGGTGTAAACTTCATCTATAAAATATTTCAGGAGTTTAGCACAGGTTAAGGATGTGAGAGTGCTAATGTGCTTTTGTGTGTGGCGTGAGCAATAGTGTGTGTGTTTATGACATACCACATACTGCAGTACCTTCACTCTTCTACACTGTTTTTATGCTGGCATCTTTATTTTAACCTTTAAAGGGAAGGTTCAGTGATTTTAGAGGCCTATTGATCACTAACCATATCCACTATTATAGCATTCAAAACATTTTTACATCAGAGTTTTTGCCTCTGAGAAATCAGCACCAGCCTCCTGTTAGCATTTGTTTACAATGCTAGTGCAAGTCAATAGGGTATGAAACCCTTGCATTCAAAATCCCATTCAAGTGCTTTGAGACAGTTATATTACACATTCTAACTGTTAATACAGCTATGGAAGTATTTGGAATGGTTTGCAAGTGATGTTAAGAGTTATGGTTTCATACCCCATTGACTTGTGCTAGCATTGCTAACAAATGATAATAAGTCACCAAAACTCATGATCTTTTCCAGTGACACCCTCCTTCACATATGGAGCAACAGCTACTTCTGTTGACCTTTTTTTTTAAGTAGTTTGCTTTTCAATGTCAGCTATTTTAAAATGTTATTGGTGTAAGGCGAATAAGGCTTGATAATGTTTAGTATTGGTGGCAGCCTTGTGTGGTTCAAGGCCATTTCCACAATGTTTGTAGTAGCAGACATTTTTGCAAATAAATGTGAAATTCTGATGTGACGTTATGAGTTTGGGATCATTATTGCATGTATTTGAACTAACTTAACTTTTTAAGTTGAAGTAAATTAATTGAGTTGCTTGTAACACAATTGAAAGAATTGAAATAGGTAATCCTTATGTAAAATGTAACAAAATTAATTTGCATGTAAGAAAAATAAATGGGTTTCATTTGGTGAGAAATTAATTTCGGTGTTGAAAATAATAGGTTGACTAATGTCAAAATTTTGGTTTCAAGATAATCAAATAAAACAGGTTGAATTAAATAACTGAATTTTATTTAGCTGAAGTTATTCATTTCACTTCAGAGAACTGAATGTATTTGCTTGTAACAAAATGAAGTAATATTTTTAAGTTAAACCAAAGATTCATTTTTTTCAGTGCACATTCACACTGGGAGCTGACCAGTTCAACCACTGTCTTCTACTGATTGCCAAGACGCAGCTCCACTGGAGCAGTTGGGGGTTCAGTGCCTTGCTCAAGGACACCTTGACAGTTGTTGAGGGAGAGGAGAGTGTCACTTTACCCACCCATAATTTCCCAGCCAGTCCAGGGATTTGAACCAGCGACCTTTCAGTCACAAGCCCATACCTCTAACCTCTAAATGCTGCCCCCATATATGAATACTGTGTGTGTATGTGTATGTGTATGTGTATATGTGTGTGTGTGTGTGTGTGTGTGTGTGTTGGGTGGTATTTGGACAGTCCAAGGACTCAGGCGGTCTGTCATCTTGTTTCTCTTGACCTCTTCGGCACCGAGGACCATTGATCAGTGTGTTTGGGCCCCCTGGTCCCATGGTGGCTAGCAGCGCTCCTGTTTCAGAAGAAAACCGAGCTCAAATCAATCTGGGTCAGCTGCCCAAATTGAAGCAGGTCAATAGCTCAACAGGAAAAGCCACACAGAAGAGACTGAAGAGTGTCTTGTTTTGGCTACCACAAATATATTAAACAAAATATGGTTGACACAAAACCTAACAGTGGAAATGTGGTGTGAAAGAATGGTTTTGGGGGAGGATTTTATTTACAGTGATTGACAGTGTGAGGATGCGAGTGCTAACCCTGCCTTGGGGGCATGTTTTTAACAGATTCCAGTTTAGAATAGGCTACGTATGTCTTCTGAATTGGGGACTCTGGGTGATATGTTGGACTGACATAAGTAATGATGACTAAGAGTGTGATCACACCTCCAGTTGGTTTTCTTTGGTCTGAAGCATGGAGGAAAAGTTTCCTTTGTTGCATTTTTGTATTTGGTTCATCCGTCCCCTTATTAGAGTTATTAGAGAAGTTATTAGAGAATTATTAGAGAATTAGCATGTTTTTGAATTTGCATTTTGAGAGACCGAGCCCGACTAGAACCTGGCAATATCACCATCTGTCCTGAACGCTGACACTTTGCAATCTGAAATCTGAAAGGCTGAAATCAAAAAGCCTTATCTTACTGGACTAAACTGGAGTAAAACTACAATACACGTCGTAGGTCACACATTACACCAGTGTTGGCCACTCTACATTGGTTACCCATAGACTGCAGAATTCTCTTGATCACCTATAAAGCACTACATGGGCTGGCCCCACTTTATATATCAGAATTATTGTGTCCCTTGGCCACAGTGAGATCACTGAGATCTCTCAGGTCTTCTGACCAAGGCCTTCTAGCTGTCCCAAAGTCCAGGCTTAAAACTAAGGGTGACCGAGCTTTTTCAGTTGTAGCTCCCACTCTCCGGAACCGTCTTCCTTTAGTCATAAAAAACACAGAGTCACTGGATAGTTTTAAGAAGCTTTTAAAAACTCACTTGTTTCGTAAGCACTTTGTTTTGTAATGTGTGTTTGCCTTCTGTGCAGTTTTAATGTTTCTAACTTTCTTTTTTATTTTCTATTTTTTTATGTTTTCATTGTACAGCACCTTGTAACTCTGGTTTCGAAAGGCGCTTTATAAATAAAGTTTACTTACTTACTTACTACAACAACCTCAGTTTTACTGCAGTAGACCTTGAATGTGCATCAGTCTGTCAGAAGTCCTATATAATAATAATAATAAACTTTATTTATATAGCACTTTTCTTAACAATGTTACAAAGTGCTTCACAAAAGGATAAAATACAATAAAACAATCATAATGCAATATAAGTAAAATTAGCTAATTAAAAAAATAATAAAATTCACACAGAGACTGGACTGCAAAAGCCCGATAGCCCTTATATAGCTTATATAGCCCGACCCGATCCGATCAAGATGAAAGACTGACGATCAAAGGATCAGAGCCTGAACTGGGGCCCATCAGGGCTCGGAAACTCCACTCCGTATACCCATGAACGCTTGTGTTTTGGGGTTGTTTCCTGTAGTTGGATGGATTACGTTCTCACTCTTAATGAACTGCACTGAAGTTCTCTTGTTAGAGGACTGAGACTCACATTTTCAGGCATCTCGGTGCCGTTGTTTGGTGCCACCAGAGTTCAAATCTCATTGTTCTCACCTGGACAAACAAACTGAACTCAAAGAGAAAAACTCCAGAGTTCAGAACCAATCCAAACATGCTTAGTTTGAACGTGCTCTAACTTGGAGTTCAGTTGGGAGAGACTAATGTGAAGCATGAATGACAAGTTTATTGCATGATCGAAATTACAGAAGGGTCTAGAATTTACAGAAAGGATTTGCCCCTAGACCCCATCATGAAATTATCTTCACAGTGGTAACCCCAAGAAGACCTGCATATGATCTAGTCTAGACGCTGGTGGTGGTGAGGACTGTAGAGATGGACTTCTTGCAGTTGAGCGATGGATCCTCATTCCTGGAGTTGGAATCTTCCTCTTGGGGAGCTGGATCAACACAGCAGGTGGTGAGGTGGAGGTGGGGCACATGATGATTGGTTCTCAGAACGCATGGAGAGATGTGATTGGTTAAATACAAATAGCAGAGACAGTAAATGAGGGAAACTAGAGAGAGAGTATGCCTAAGAAGAGTCTTCCTGATTGAAATTTCGCTATAGCTTCATTTGTCCCAATCTCGGAACCCATCGTCTATCGGTCTGATGACGATTAGACTCTGGGGGCAACGGCCAATATTTTGGGGTTTCCGGTGTATCCGATTAGCAACTTGAGACGCGAGTTGGAGTTGAGAGACGTCTCATATGCAGATATCTGTTTATAGAGATTAGCCGAAATGTCGTCTGGACCTAAAAAACTCGTGAAACAATATGGTCGCAGACGTCGTCTCTCAACTCGAACTCCATTCTCGCATCTCAAGTTGCTAATCGGACTGTAAACAATGACTGCCGCACGGAAGAGAAAGTCTTGGCCCGGATGTCCGCTGGCTACACCGGAAACCCCAAAATATTGGCTGTCGCCCCCAGAGTCTAATCATCGTCAGAACGATAGACGATGGGTTCCGAGATTGCATTTGTCCAAACTCACAATCCTGTGAGAGTGTTGTAGCACAAACTCTTGTGGTATATAGAAGTGACTTTGCTACACCTGACTGAAACAACCTGCAAATGGTTTCTACACAAACATCCTGACATCCTCAGTAGTCAGGGAGTATTAATGTTGGTCTAAACTTGGTCCAGACTATGTCCTTTACTTTGCTACACACAGCTGTTAAGTCAAGTCAATAAGACAACTCCCAGCCGTCACAAGTCACCAGTCAAGACACCAATGATTGGATTCCTTTAATAAGCTTGTGGCCACATAGTTCAATAACTGATACCCAGGAAATGAACTGCATTACCATAGCCACTGTATCATTTTCACTGCTCACATCTGCCCCATTAGCTTTAGATAATGGCACAGCTTTTCACACTTGGGATGGCTCACGAGCCATCTAGCTATTTGCATCTTTAGGCCTTGAAGCCCCAAGCATCACTGATTGCAGGCATTTTGGGAATTGGACTGACAGCAAGCGACTAGAAAGAATGACAGTTGAGAAGTAATAGCAGCTTATGCTTGCATTTTGAACTCAATGAATATGACCAAACATATTCTAAAAAAAGGCAATTTATTCGCTGTACATGTAATATCAAATCCCATGGGGAAAAGGACTGAAAGTGTGATAGTGTTTTCTGTCACTTCCTCAGAAATTATTAATAGGAAGCAAATGAAAAGATTCAAGAAACGTTTGAGATGAGGATTGTTATCTTTGGGAAGCAAAATTATGAATTATTTCAAGCCAGTACATGCTGTTGGCACACTGATCCACATAAACCTGTAGATAGATACTGCCAAGCCCAGACTTATTACACTTAACAAGTATATTAAAATTATGTTAAAATGACGTTTATTGATAATAACCAAAAACTTTCCATGACGATATCTAGTATTATTTTAATAATATTTATAGAAATTACAATCTCCGCTCTCAGGACATTCTGCGATTTGCTGTTCCCAAAGTCTGAACTGAGCTGGGAAAGAAAGCTTTTAGGTTTTCTGCACCTACTGCATGGAACAACCTACAGTCTGATCTTAAACTTCAAAACTTCATAACCCTGAATGATTTTAAAGCTATGGTGAAATCTATTGAAACCAGGTTGTCTGTGTGCAAATGTTCTATCTGATCATTTTAATGTTACTTAAATCTATGTGTCTTATTTAATTATTCACACTGTTATATATTGTATATATTGTATATATTGGAGTATGATGCACATATTTGTACATAATTCTTATTTCTCTTATTTCTATATTATTATCATTGTTATATATTGTAGTATAATGCACATATTTTACATATTTCTTATTTTCTTATTTCTATTTTTGTCTATGCTTATATATATATTTCTCTTCTAGAATGTGAGCAACTGCAATGTAACCCAATTTCCCCTCGGGGATCAGTAAAGTATTTCTGATTCTGATTCTGATTTCTGAAAGAGATCCTTGATCTCAATGGGACAAACCTGGCTAAATAAAATAAAAAATAAAAATAATAGTTCTATCATCCTACACCTCAAATGAAACTGAATGTATCCTTTAAGCCTATTTTTTTTTTGGTTTTCTTTGTGTGGAATCAAATATGCCATGGGTGCATGCTAAATGGCATGCCACAGGCAGACATGACCCAGCTCTGTAGGTCACAACCCTTTTCTGTCCCCCTGCCTCCACACCCAACAAGCAGGAACAAAAGAGGAGAGTAGCCCGGGCCACAGTGTGGGGCTTTTTGGGCCGGCTGCATCCCCAGGGCACTTTATCGGGGGCAGTCGGAGCCTCCGGTACTTTTTTTTTTTTTTTTTTTTTTTTTGCACTTTGGAAAATATCGACGCTCCCTGAGCTCTCCCCTCCATTGATCGGAGCTTAAGCTGCGCGGCCGGACCCTGGGCCAAAGCCGCTCCATAGTATTGGCGTGATTAATTAAAAAGAAAACGGTTTTTAGCATGGCTGGCTGCATTTCACTGTAGGGGCTTGGAGAGTGGCAGCAGTGAGAGATGAGGGGGGGGGGGGGTGGGGGGGGGGGTGGAGAGGAGGGAGGTGGCAAATACACACACACACACACACTCATTGGTGATTGACACACTGCAGTGACTGTGTGTGTGTGTGTGCGGGGGAGGGGGGCGGTGGGGTGTATGAAAAAACATTAACCCTTGACGCACTGCCGAGTTTTGACAGATCCCTGCTCCGGGGGGCTCCTGAATTTATGAGCCATTACTCCTGCCGGCCCGGGATCTAGTTGGTGCATTATGTTCCATGTCACCCGCCATTAGTCTGGCGGCGACTGACGTCCATTGAGAAAGCCGGCGCGCTCTCTCTCCGGCACTGGCCAGCTGATAGGGCCCTGCGTGGCACGGCTGGACCGGGAGAGCCACATTGTTGTTTTGTTTCCAGGGCCCCCTCTCTTTTTTTTTTCTTTCTTGCGCATCTAGCTCAGTTCATGCCCGCAGTGCTCTGGGGGACAATGCTACAACCCCAAACCCCTCCACAGCGGCCATTGTACTCTACAGTAAGCTCCAGCTGGCCTGTTTCTATTTTGTTTTTTTAGGACACTATGGACTTGGGTTACCTCTATGAGAGGGATTTAGCCTATTACTGTTTGGAGAGTAATACGAACCATATGTAGGGAATTCTGACATGCGCCGAATCATTTTAGTGTTATACTTCTAATGTATGTGTAAATTTGATATTATCAATGAAGCCCGATTTGGTTAGTTATTGTGTTAGCGCAGTGATTCTGAACCGTTTTCATATCAAGGACCCCTAATTTAGTCCACATTAGGACCCCGGACTCCCATTTGATAAGATTCAAGATTCAAGATTCAAAAAACTTTATTGTCTATCACATAATGATAGAAAATTGTCTTAGGTTAGGAGCTCACAAAACAACATAAAAACATACACCCATGAAAGCCCATGAAAGACTCACATAAAACTCACATAAAATTACATTAAAAACACAAACAATTCCATAAATAAATAGGAGCAGGAGTGCAAAGCTGCATTCAAAAGTAGTGACAGTCTATTTGGCCTTGTTTAAAAAGGATATTGCATTGGGAATGAAAGAGTTTTTTATAGGTTCTTTTGTAGGTAAGATTTTTTCTCTCATATATTCTCAAATCTGAGGATATTTTTATTGTTAGATATGATATTGTCCAGAATTCCATGACTCTCTGTATTGTAGGTAGAGAGATAACAATGAAACTATGATCAAAACAGTCATTCTTCCACATTGTGTTAAGTTATTGTAAATGAAATACGTTTAACAATTCATCAATTTGCTGGGGACCCCCTGGAACCCCCCTCAAGGACCCCCTGGTGGTCCCCGGACCCCACGTTGAGAAACACTACGTTAGTGCACTGCTTTACCTGGATGCGTTACAACCCGAAACGCTCATCTATCTCGTTTCATGTACATCAGTAAAAATAACACACAGGATAATGAAGCATCAAAAAGGTGGAATCAGAGAATTATGGATTGCGTTGTACACACCATACAAATAACAGCAAAGTCTGCAAAACCTCAATCGTCCCCTAGCTGTGAATTTAGGTACAGCTGATGGTTTTCCATATTCACAAAGCCACAGTGCCACAGTAATGGGCCGACTGACCCCTCCTAACCTGTCTTTCCTCATTAGCCTCCAGTCTAAACAGCCATTAGATGTGATGACGAAGGCTAATAACGGCATTCAGTCCCCGCTGTTGTTGTTTACACATTTCTTAGGGAAGGTCAATGTATTGAAGGCCCCTGGATATGGGTGGGGGGGGGGCATGCGTGACAAAATAATATGTGTGGCCTTGATGTTCCATTAAATGATCGATTCTGCTTGGAGAGGGGGAGGGGGAGGGGAGGGAGGTGTGGGCGGGGCAAATGCTCAGGGACTACGAAAAGGTCAGTATCTGTTAGTTCATTGGTACAGTGATTAATAAATCAATAAGAGCTGGGAAGAGGCGCAGGGAACCAAATGATTCCAGAAATTGTGGTGTGGAGGGCCAGGCTGACTCCTCTTCAAAAGTTGAATCAGAAGTGGCGGCATGGCTGAATAAGTCGTCATTCTTTATCCCTCCTCCTTTCTCTCCCTCTCTCCTCTATTTTTTTTTTTAATTTTTTTAATTTTATTTAGCACAAAAGAGTAATTCAAACAAAATAGCCATACCAACATCATAAAGAAGACCAAGAAGTGCAAGGAAGACCAAAGAAACCCCGAGGGGCTTATGGAGTGTCTCCCTTAATAACATCATACATAATTACAATATAGTGTAATAAAACCCCCCAAAAAAGTTTAGAAAGAACAAAACAATATGAACAAATCAATAGGTAAAGTAATACTGTTAAATAAATAGGGGGAAAAGTAGAAAATAAGTAAAAGAATATTAAAAGAAACCGAAAAGAAAAGGAAAAGCAGAGTAAAGGAATAAAGAGAGAAAACAACAAAAAAAAAAAAAGGAAAAGATTAGTTAACATGTAGTAATTAATTATACCAAAAAAATGCATTGAAATGCAGTCAGTGGTGCTGCTTACAGGGAGTCACAGGAAGCGTGTCATTTGTTTTGTTTCGTTTTTGATTCATTATGTATATGGACTAATAGCAGGCTCAGACCTTTGAAGTGCTACAGCGGGTCACTGGGGATATCAGAAGGTTAAAGTGTGAGAGCATGTGAGAGCTCAGTGGACAATGGAACTGTGGAGTAAATGGAGACTAGAAAAAAAGTTTGAAACACAACGTTTGAAATGAAAACATCTAGTAATTATAGGTCAAAATAGGGGAGAACAGGGTAAAATTACCTTTTTTTTTTTGCATTTTGTGTTACTACAGCGATGTGCATTCATAACTTATTGTTACAAGGGTGTTGGGTATCCATAGAAATTAAAATATTTTCTGTAGCTAAAAACAGTTTTACAAGTACGACTCATTTAAAAAGTCGGTCTTTTGGCTCAACTTGCCCCAGGGCTTGTGGCAATTTTACTCCACAGCCACCATTTTGACAAAACTGCTTCATTCAGCAACTAATCCTAACCCTTGTAAAGCCTTAAATTAATATATAATAAAGCCTCAAATGTATCTACTTCCATTTAGATACAAGAATCATAACATCTTTATCACGATGAAGTCACTTGACAGCAAAAAATCCTACATTTTGACCTGGGAAATTAATGCCTTAAAACCTAAATCTGTGATTCAATGGATAATTCTGTGTTTGGTTGCCTAGAAACAAGTGGAGGCTCGACCACAGGTTCAACTTACCCCGTCCTCCCCTATGTGGAAGGGACTTCAAAGGGAAATCAGCTTCTCTGGCCTCATACACTCTCTACATCAGTGGTTCTCAACGTGGGGTCCGGGGGTGGGGGGGTTCCAGGGGGTCCCCAGCAAAATGATGAATCATTAAACTTCATTATTTAATTTACAAGAAGTTAACACAATCAAGAATGACTATTATAGTCATAGTTTCTCTGTTATCTCTCTACCTACAATACAGATAGTCATGGAATTCTGGACTAAATCATATCTAACAATAAAAATATACTCAGATTTGGGTATGAAGGACAAATTCTCATCAAATGGGGGTCCGTGGCTCTAATGTGGACTAAATTAGGGTCCTTGATATGAAAAGGTTGAGGACCACTGCTCTACATCAAGTCTATCACTTTGATCTCCCAAACTAATTAACAATTGAAGAGAGGCAAAATAGCCATATTTGTTGTGAATGTGTATTTGGTTTGTTGACACATTTCTAATAGTTTTTCCACATACAATTAAGGTTATCCCCTACAGGGCTGAGCTGGTAAATGCTAATCCACAATTAACTTCAACAAAACTGAATGGACCGTCATGCAATTAAAAACACAACAGTGCACAGTGACCCCCTGCACATACCTGCTTCCCTCATTACAAACCTTAAGACGCTCCGGTGGTTATTCATTTAATGGGATTGGGCTTCTTTGATTGGGCTTTGCCTTTCTTGACATTTCCTGCTGTTGGCGCAGACGGCAGAAGCTTTCACACGAGCTGAACCGAGAAAACTAATAAACAGCATAATTAGAGAAACCAAGTGTCACATGTGCGGAGGGGGCGCCGCAATTTGTCATCGGGGTGTTTGTTCATTAGCAAATTGCTCACCTTTGCGAGAGGCGCTGCAGTCGGGCGCCTCGGCCATGAGGGGGCACTAGCGCCCCATGCCACAAAGTGGACCGGTGTCCTGTGGAGCCCGTGTGTTTAGGTGAGGGAACGGAGATGGTTGCCACATGTTTATCGTATAATGTATCAGAGTATGTTTGAGTGGATTTCAAACATTTCCCTTGGAGGCATCTCTCTTTTGAATGTCCTCCTCTGTGCAGGGCAAGGATGAGATGATGCCTCCCTGTAGCAGGTTCTGGGGTAATGAAGGGGAACTGCACGCACACACACACACACACACATCCATCCTCTCTCTCTTGCACGCGTACACACACACACACACACATACAAATTTGCACAAGTATGCAGGCACACACTCATGTATGTGCACACAATTTTTTGTACTAATGGTTTTCTTATGAGTCTTTGGATAAAAGAAGTGATTGAATTCACTGAGGAACAGGGATGCAACTTGACTAGAACTGACAACAGCAGCAATAAAATATCCGTTTTTGTCCTTAAACTTCACCACATAACATGGTTTGTAGTTATATGTCAAACACAAATTGGTATAGGTAATCCAAAAATGAACATCAGGAATCGCAATGAGAAATTCATAACAGTCTGGTCTGTAATGCAAGGTGAATTGGACAATTTTATTGATTTTATTTGACAGATTTTAAAATGTAGGCCTACATAGGTTTGAAAGCTCTTAAGCTACAACCATACACATATAGTAAAATTGTCGAGGAATGAGTGAGTGGTATGTGAGTGGGTGCACGTGCAAAGATGTTTTCCTGACTTTATTGTGTGTTAAACACAATAAAGTGTTTGTGTTAAACACAATAAAGTCAGGAAAACATGTTTGCACGTGCACCCACTCACATACACACACACACACACACACACACACACAGGTGTTTGTGATGGTGCAGTGAAAGGTGATGTCTCTAATTGGCAACAGCCCACCTTATTATGTAGAACATATGTTAAAGACACATTCCGACTATTCTTCTATGCATTTCTCTTGCATCTTACCATAATACATGCTGCAGCAAAGCAAGCCATACTCCTTTAACAGGTCCTTACTCTTTCAGTCGGCCACTTATTGCTGTATATGAAATACAACAAAGCAACTCAACTGTGGGTGTGTGTGCAGGAGTTAGTGTTACAGTTTGGCCTTCTCTAATTTCCAGCCATGCATGCATGTAATTCAGGGGAAACAGATATGGAAGCATAAATCTTTGTTACTTATGCCTACTATATCGTCCAACTAAATTAAAAAAAAAATCACATGCACACTAGACTAATGTTCACTGTTGAACTGTTGTTCACTATGAAAGTAATCATGCAAAAGCCAGTGTTTGGATGACTGTCTAGTGTGCCCTTTCTGAAAAGAACATAAGTGATTTTTCCACCTCAGTGGATGTGATTATTGATAAGGATTTGCATGACCATCATACAGTTCCTCAGTTCGGTCTTTCCTTTTCCTAGGATTAGACTGATAATATCAGTTTGCTGATACATGGGGCAGATATTGACCTTTTATTCAATTCCTGTCAGGAAAACCTGACATTAAATTCTATTTTCTTTGCACATAACATTCATTCATTTTATAATTTGGTTATGTTTTTTGTAAACTAACTCTTCTTTTAAATGCCTAATGTATCCTAGAGTTTTCCTACCGTTGAATAGGAGGGTGGGTCACTCAGCCTTAAAGAGCTGCTAACCCTAAAAGGGTTCATTAGTCTGGGTTTCAATGGAGAGTTTTAGTCTCCCATGATGGTCTAAATGCTGTTTCAGAGGCTTTTCCACTCCAACAAGAATAGAGGAAACTGCAATATCGGGATCAGTCTTTACCTGGGCCTCTGAAGGGATGGTGTATGTTGTCTATTATTACAGATATAATCTATATACACAAAGACACACACAGGGCTTCTGTCAGCCCATTCAACCATCTAGCACAGAGTGATTAATCACAAGAGAAATATCCCTGTCAAAACTGAGGCAGCGGTGGGCAGCGTCTCTGTCTGTCACTGGTCTTTGTCCAGGACTAATCTCTGTGCAATATCAACTTCAAAGTAATGGCAGCGCTCCCAGTACCTGTTGCCCAAAGGCAAGATCTGTGCTTTACTTCCATCCCATAAATCGATGATCTGACCACACTGACAGGTTGTTATTAATCCGAGCAGCTTGTTTTATATCATTGTGGATGACATCAAGGCTCAGAGTGGGTAAAATAGGGGTGGTAGGGTACATCCTTGCCGTATTCTTTTACGTGTGCAGCCCTGGGAGGAAAGAGCTGCAGTGAGTGATGATGCTGAATGATGGTGGGAGTGGCAAAAGATTCTGCTGACACGGAAAACACTGAATTGTTATTGTGGTGATAAGAGGACAAAGTATTTGGTATGATCAAAGGAATGAGCCAGATGTGTTTCACCACCTCTCAATGTGACGTACAACACATGTCTATGATGCATTGCAACTGAGAATAAATGTGAAAGTTTGGTGAAGCTTGAATGTAATGCAATGCAATAGTTGTATTGCATAGTAGAGTTTGACTGATATAGGTTTTTCTGATACTGATATTTTCAGACTGAAGAGATAGCTGATGATGTACCGATATTCAATATCTTTAAATTTGCCACTTTTTTGACCATTTGACCAAGAATTTTATTTTTGTCAGGGTAGAAAAGCATTGAGACCATCATAGGGCACTAAAACCCAGATAAATAAAATTCTTTTAGGGTTAGCTTTTAAAGGAAAACTCCAGCATGATCGAAGTTTTTGCTCATTTCTTGCATTCCCTTATTTTACATCACTGCAGATCATTTTCCAGTACTTTTGTCACGTTATGAGACATTTTTTGAATTGAATCTTTACTCCCAGTAAAGAAGAGGGCAGCAGCTGTAGTTGTTTGAAGCTGGGGTAGGCAAATATTTTTTGAAGCATTTCGGTAATATTTGGTGGAATTTTCTTTACATCACGACAGCTATCAATAAATCAAATGCTCTTAAAAAAATCCGGTCTCTGTGGCTGTCCCAGGCCTGAATCTTAACAACCAATCAGGACAGGAGGCGTCCCACCCCCACCTGTCAATCACAGGCGCACAGATAGTCTAGTCAGAATTAACATTAAAGGGATGGAAAACATAAAAATTTGGATTAAACTCAAATCATGCTGGACGTAGCCCCACTGACTCAAGATGGCACTGCTGAGTCTTGACTTTCCTTTTCTGCTGAAAATGCACAGATTTTTTTAAAACAAATGTATTTCTGTCGAGGCGATTGATCGAAGTGTCAAATAGCAATGCGCGGTTAACAGAGCGACAACAACCCGCTGTAAAAAAAAACAAAAAAACAATAGGGGAAACACTGGAGCTAATGTTTGCTATGTAGCTTGTGTGGCTAACGTTAGCCACTTCATAGCTGCTTCATAGCTACTTCATTGCTTACCTGTCCAACAAATGTAAGGCCAACTCTGCATCGGTCTTGACGATTTTTTGAGTCCGAAGCTCCCTCCACCTTTGAAATGCTGCAGCAATGTTCGCTCGGGTTTTGGAGTGGGCTTTGTCATTGGCCTTTTTGGCTTTAGAACAAGGCTTTTTATACGGAGCCCCTCTGGGGTCATATGGTAGAAAAAATACCTCAATGTGTAAATCCGTGCAAACGGATTTGTAAACTGTGCGAACAGATTTGTAAACTGTGTGCACGGATTTCTAAACCGTATCCTCGGATTCACAATCTGTGCGAACGGATTTGTAAACTGTGCGAACGGATTTGTAAACCATTTCACAATCCGTTCACTTAAATGCTAAATTACACATAAAAGCTGTGAAACTCCAAAAACACAAAGCTAAATCAATTTAACTAATTTCACTATCGTTAAATCTGATAACATTGAACTTACTTGGTGGATGTGGTCACCACGGTCCATGCAAGGCAGGTCCATTCGCTGAACAGAAGAGTGCATGTAACCGTGCGCACGGATTTGTAAACTGTGCGAATGGATTGTGAAACGGTTTACAAATCCGTTTGCACAGTTTACAAATCCGTTTGCACGGATTGTGAATCCGAGGGCACGGTTTAGAAATCTGTTCGCACGGATTTACACATCAAGTTTTTTTTTCTACCATGTGACCCCAGAGGGGCTCCGTATTTTTAGGCTTTGTAGCAGTACATTCTTCCATAGTTGCTGAAATGAAACTGAAAGAAGTTCCGAACGCAAACACGTGAACACTTGCGAATCCGGTTATTTTGTGCAATGAGCCAGTAAAATATTACTGATTGTTCCTTTAAGTCTCATCAAGTTTTGCCACCAGGAAAACAGCAGGCAACAGAGGGACTACAGATGTAAAGGAAAGTCAAGACTCAACAGCGCCATCTGGAATAGGGCTAATGTGAACAACACCAATATATTGGTCTAACCCTAGTTAGCCAAACAAAGTTCTTGCCTGACTTTCTGCCTGATCGTAGGAGTTATTTTCCTGCCCCATGCCCCAGATTTAAATGGAATACCAGGAATGATCGTACTGATTAAAAAAAGAAAAGAAAGCGTGAAAAATGGACGAAATGAAAATCTGTGACTTTTGCTGCCTGTTACTCTCGGTGAACCCAGAGAGAAAGAGAGAGAAGGAAAGAGACAGAGAGAGAGAGAGCACTTACAAACAAGGTTATATGGAGACTGGTGGAGCAGTGACATGCCACTCCCTCTATACAGACCTTTACTTCACACCCTGGCAATCAGCCCTCCCCAGCCCGTCCTCCCGGCAACTGTCCTAGAAACAGCATTCATCGGACAGTCTTTCATTTCTTCCTCCTCGTCTCTGGGTGGGCGTGAACTTGTGCCTCAAGAGGCGATAAAAAAATGGAAGGGACTCACCTCTGTTCTGCAGTTAACATCTCAGAGATTGGGGGCTCGCACAGGTTCACTGCCCAAAAGAATATGGAAAATGTTTCTGTCATTGACTTTGCTGCATGTTTGGTCTGAGCTGAATTATATCCAGGCCATTTGCTACTGCAAATGACTGTATTCTTATACGATGTGGCTTAAATTGAAGTTAGCATCTGCCCACAGCCACCACGTTTTACTGCATTACTTCAGGAAAAATTCAAACAAATTACATTGAAATGATAGATTTGATATTGAGTGATATTAACTTTGTATACATTGTAGTTTTGGGGTAGTTGACATCTATAGGGTTTGTTTGGGATAGATGGTAGTGGAACCACTCATATCTAGATTACCACCAGTATTTAGAAAACCACTAGTATCTAGATTACCATCAATACCTAGATTACCACGGAGTCATTCCTGTGTTCCCAGGGTCCTATGTTCCCAGGGTCTTATAGTCACCAGATTTATATGGCACATAATGGGAACATGACAAAGGGTCCTATGTTCCCAGGGTCCTATGTTCCCCAGTTCTAGGGTTAGGGTAAAATGATAAATAAAATGATAACCATTGGTTTTATTGTGTTTATATATCTGTTTTGAAGCCTTGTTCCAATAAAAAAAAAAACTGGATAATATTTATGAAATATTTTAACTTGAAACGGGTCAAATTTGACCCGAACACAATAGGAGGGTTAATGTGTGTTAACAGAATATTGAACTGGGGAACATAGGACCCTGGGAACATAGGACCCTGGGAACATAGATACGCTCCCGATTACCACTAGTACCTAGATTACTACTAGTGCCTAGACCACCATCAGTACCTAGATTAGACCTACCACCTAGATCACCACCAGTGCCTAGATTACCACTAGTATCTACACCCAGAAGAGTTCCTTCTAGGGTTCTCTGGTGAAGCTAATAGGCCCTTTTCACAAACATGGCTGCCGTAGTTCCACAGGGTATAGCTTGGTTCTCACCATTAATAATGTATAACACAAACAGGTGTTGTCATTGACATATTTTACTGTTTCTGTTGTCAGACCACTGCGCAAGTAACTGTGATCAAGGATCACAAAATGCTAATTAGCTAACGGTAAGTTCTGTACTGTTAGCATTTTGTGACCCTCAATTAAATCACTTTTTTCCTAGTTGCGCAGTCGTCTGACAACAGAAACAGAAAGATATGTCAGTGACAACACCTGTATTGTGTTATACACTATGTTGAAACACAAAATAAGTGATCACAGACAGAGTTACGGGCCTTGCTGGCAATGGTGAGAACCGAGCTATACCCTGCGGAAGTATGGCAGCCATGTTTGTGGAAAGGGCCTATGGTTCTATATAACAATGGTTCTCAATGTGGGGTCCAGGGACCACCAAGGGTCCTTGGGAGCATTCCAGGGGGTCGCCAGCAAATTGATGAATTGTTAAACTTCACCATTACTTCATTTACAAGAAGTTAACACAATTAGAGAATGTGGAAGATTGACTGTTTTGATCATATTTTCTCTGCTATCTCTCAAACTACAATACAGATAGTCATGGGATCCTGGACAAAATCATATCTAGCAATAAAAATATTCTCAGATTTGGGTCCGAATCTCATCAAATTGGGGTCTGTGGCTCTAATATGGACTAAATTAGGGGTTCTTGGTATGAAAAGGTTGAGAATCACTGCGATATAGAACCACGGTGACTCAAAGAACCCTCTAATTTGTTAAAATAAAAAACTGGTAAACAAGAATATAGACAGCAATGTGTGGTTTTTAAAAAGTTCTTTAATGCTGCTGGTTTGGAATATTTCATATGTTCTTAGAGAGTTCTATACAGCACCATAAAGGTTGAGAGAATCTTTCTAAAAGGGTTCTACAAGCGCCGTGAAGGGTTCTGCTACGCCACAAGCCTTGTACCAGATAGAACCCTTTTGTCAAGAGTGTAGATTACCACTAGTACCTATTTACATACAGTACTATTCATTCACATGCCATACCGCTCTGTGATTAACCGTCCTCATTCACTCAGGAGTTCACAAGTTTGTTTGTGCCCTTCGAGGAGGCTTTTAAACGCGACTAATACCTTTTCACTTTCCCTAGACCCCCCCCCCCCCCCCCCCCCCCCCGACACACACACAAAACCACAAAAAAACACACTCATACACACTCAAAAAAACACAAACACTGTGGTCTTAATCCGTCGGCTAGTGGACCCCTGAAAGCAGATCAGTCAGTGGCCCACCATGACCCTGGATGGGGTTTTGTCATCTGGCCCCTTGCCATATGGGGGTGGGTGGGTGTGTGTGTGTGTGGAGTCCAGTTCCATACAAACAGCTGTTCAACTATTACCCCCAGCCACACACACACACACACTCACACACACACACACACACACACACACTCACACTCAAACAATATGTTATCTTCTCCTGTTGCCTCCCAGCATGGTTGCTCTTCAGGTTGAGAGGTCCTGTGCTGCTGCTAAATGGCTGGGCTGGCGTTGGATTAGCAGGCTGAGACTGGGAAGAGAGTGTGGATGCATTTTTATCCCTGGCTGTTAGCGAGCAGCAAGACAAGCTCCTCAATACTAACCCCAATCCCTCTGCTGTCGTATGGCCCCCGGGAGGCCGGACACGATGCCGCCGTGAAGATCGGAACAGACTGGAATAAATGAGTTTGGAAAAAACAGAATGAATTCTGTCAAATTAAAAAGACCTTTCAAACTACAGGTCATTTTGTTTTTGAGAGATCACATAAGAGGAAATGTTTATTTGACCCAAATTTCTCTTTTATATCTTTGTATCTTGTTTTTTAACATTTTCACATATGCCCACTTACAAATGTTTAACATGACTGCCACCATGTGTGCTGATCCCTGGTCTTTGTGAAACAAATGGTAGAGACCACACCAATGTACAACAGATGAAATTATCCATCTAGAGCAGTGATTCTCAACCTTTTCATACCAAGGACCCCTAATTTAGTCCATATTAGAGCCACAGACCCCAATTTGATGAGAGTTTTGTCTCTCCGACCCAAATCTGAGAATATTTTTATTGTTAGATATGATTTTGTCCAGGATCCCATGACTATCTGTATTGTAGGTAGAGAGATAACAGAGAAAATATGATCAAAACAGTCATTCTTCTACATTCTCTAATTGTGTTCTTGTAAATGAAGTAATGGTGAAGTTTAACAATTCATCAATTTGCTGGGGACCCCCTGGAACACTCCCAAGGACCCCTGGTGGTCCCCGGACCCCAGGTTGAGAACCACTGATCTAACAAATTTATCATGTGTTTATGAAACAAGGCGATCGGAAAACTATAGAAATGCCCCATGATGAACCTGGTTCCTTGTACAATGCTCCAGCCAGCATCACTAGACAGCAATTTGCTATTTTTTGCCAGGCAAGTACAACCATTACCAAATTATTTTTTGTTAGCTATGGTCCATGGTTGATGTATAATTGCAGAAATAACAGTCATAAATGCAAGCATAACAGTTGGTGTCCTCAGACAAGGTATCTGCAGGTTTCGGAGATCCACATTGACCTTATTTACCTGGAACTGAATTCAAGAAAAATGTAAAAACTAACCAAACCAAGAAATGAAGTTGGCATTTCTGATTGAGCAAAGCTAATGAAAGTTGAGAAACCCCAGGCATAATAAGCAATAACCAAGAAATGAATTGTCCAACTGTGGCATATTTCACTAATAACCCTTTTCTGTATAAATTTAGGAGTGGGCATGCAGCAGAAATAAAGCTGTCATGGCATGGGGAAAAAATAAGACCACTAATAACTGGTTTTAAGATATTTTAATACTTTTTAAGACCAAACATCTAGCTGGTTGGTAAAATACTGGTCATGGCTGGTGAAGTTATATCTTAAATACTTATATTTATCGCACATATTTCATATTTAGTAATCCATGTTTAAGTAATCAATCAAGACATATACGTTGGTAATCTATACTTAACGTGGGAATTATTGGCTGCATATGTTCATTGTTATTTTTTATTGTTTAATTATTTATCTTATGTTCTATTTTTCATTTTCCCCTCGTGTATCCTGTTACTACCTATGTATTTTCATATTGTACCAATTTCTCTTTAATGTCATAGTATGATCTTATGCTGTTATTTTGCACACCCTGCATACATGCTGTAATTCATACTATTTCAAATTTTTTATATTTCTTCTTAATAAATTCTAGCATTGCAGAGTGACGTTTAATACCCCCCATCTGCTCTATTCCTATTTATATCCTATTGTTCTTTGCTGTGTCCTATTAATATTTGCTGCAGTAACGACCCAATTTCCTCACGGGGATCAATAAAGTTTGATCTGATCTTATCCTCTGGTAGGAAAAAAAGAGACAGCAGACCCATGATGTCAGTGATAGTCTATTCTAGGTGGTGTATTTCTATGGCCATTATAGCAGGGTGGGGGGGGGGGGGGGGTTGAGGCTGACAGTAGATCAGTGTAATTCCTCCCCGGCAGATGCAGGCCAGATTGAGCTGGAAGGATTAAGATGTTACCCAAGAGCACCGGTCACGGCCTAAATGACAAATGGCTGCCTGGTGTGTGTGTGCGTGTGTGTGTGTGTGTGTGTGTGTGTGTGCGATTTTTAGGCCTACTGTATGCTGACTGCATTACCAGCAGGCCACTTTAACAGGGTCTTACTTAGAGCTGCTGGGTCCTCTTATAGATGCTTAAGATCTGCCATGGGGATGGAAGTAGCACTGTAATCTGTTATTCATCGAGCTTGTTGGAGCACACACACACACACAGACACACACACACACACACACACACACACACACACTCGTTGATAGATAAATAAAAAGATCAACAAATAAATCAATAAAATTACAAAGCCTGCCAAATGTTATATTTTGATTAAAAACAACTTGGATCTAGGACCATACTTACGTGGAAATGAACATTATATTGCATTTAGGCACATTGTCCTACAGTACAGACTGCTTTCAGATGGAGAGGGAGGCAATTTCCTAAAAGCACTCTGGTTTATTTGGTTACACTGTGCTAGATATGAATCAGATTCCTAGCTGTGAAGAAATAGGAAATCAGTGTAAAAGCTACCAGCTCCAAGCCAATGAACCTGCACTGTGGGGGGTCAAAGATCCACAAATTTTGCCCCAATGCTTTTCCCAATATGAAACCGCACAATCCCAATGAAAAGGAAACCCGCAATACTCGTAATAAAAAAAAAAAAAAAAGGAACCGAATCCAGAAAGGAGGAGATAAAATAAGACAACATCTACACAGAGTGTATCTGGCAGCTGCTGGCAGGCTTGATGCTTGCCGGGAGTGAAAGGAGATTATGTTAAAGCCTAAATGGAGCTTTTACATTTTTTTTTTTTTTTTTTTTTTTTAAATCCTGCAGGGCATAATCTAATCTTATCCGTCTCAATCCAATTTTTAATGCTGGCTACACATAGGATTAAAGTAGTGCAGTTTGCTTTGTAGGCCATTTGACGGTGGAGCAGCATCTGTTGCTGGTGGCTGGAAGATGTGCAGGTTGAAGAGGGAGGAGATCAGGGCCAGAGCAAAAGGTCGATCTGGGTTCGATGTTTACAGTGGGAACTCTTCTGGGCAAAAAAATCACCATATATGTTATTATTGTGACTCACAATTTAATTGTACTGAGGCAACTTTAGACACTGTTAGACATTGTTAAAGGAATAGTTCACCCAAAAATGAAAATTCTGTCATCATCTCCTCCTCCTCATGCCAGTTGAAACACAGGTGAAGTTTGTCCATATAACACACAGGGAGGTTGCCAGCACAACTCCATAGCAGCCTTCTCCAAAACAACTGAAGTCAGTGGGGACCAGTTCTTCAGAGTTCCAAAAAGACCTACAGTATATTTACACCATCATTTAGTGCAAATCTTAACTACAGCTGATTGATTTGAAACAAATAATGGTGTATAGGTCTTTCTATTCACAGTGTGATTGTTTGGCTGTTTTTGTTTTGGAGCTCTAAAGAACAGGTCCCCATTGACTTCAGTTGTTTTGGAGAAGGCTGCTACCAAGTTGTGCTGGCAACCTCCCTGTGTGTTATATGGACTAACAAATTTCACCTGTGTTTCATTTGGCATGAGGGTGAGTAGATGATGACAGAATTTTCATTTTTGGGTGAACTATTCCTTTAATAACTAGCTCTGTGGCCTGTTAGAGATTCTTCAACATTGTCCAAGCATCGTAAAAAATCAAGAGTAGATATTTGACCATCTAAGTTCTGGGCATAGTTTGACTTGTAAATGTAAAGCTTTCTGGAATTTAAATTCTTAACCAAATAGTCAAAGCTTTGGTCTGTTTTAGTCTGCTGTAAAACTCTTCTCATATGCTGTATTCATGTCATATCAGATTTACCGTAAATACGAGCTGCTAACTGGGAAAAGCTGTTCCCGCCGTTCTCCTAGTGGTAATTACAAGTAGGACATGGGATGTTTTTTTGTAGGCTCCAATATCTCCCACTTGGCATCATGAATTGCAGAAATGTGTAAATATGGCAGTGAATCCACCTCTGTCGGCAGTCCAAAATGATAAAAATCGAAATTATTAGTTATATTCACGGTAATGCAATCAACTCACAAAAAGCAATGTCTGCTGCAGTTTGGTTGTGGTTGATTTTAAATTCATAAATGATTTTGGATGTGGGCATTCCAACAAGTTAAAACACGTGAATGCTTTCTAGTTGTAGCAACAAGATGTCATCCCATTCTCCTGCTTCTTCTTCTCTGACATGAACGCAGCATTAGCTGTCTGGATCAAAATCTCAGATAGTAAAATTTTAGGGTGAAAAAAATTATTTAATCCAATAAATCACTTTTTCATTGAAGCCACAGTGGACCGGCAGCCACTGTGATTCACAATAATCACAAATGACAATTTTCCAATTTTTCCATAAATGCAATCGGTTGGAATGCAAATGTAAGAAGGAGTATAACAGATTGAAATGCATATTATAATTGTAGCAACTATTTTTTACATTGTTAAATTGTTTCAATCGCCTCTCCCCTTCCTGAGGGTTTAGGAGAACTCAAATATTAAAATGCCCTGGGAAATAGATTTTTAATGTTAAATTACATGACAACTGCCCATTATTTCAACATGTATATAAATTGGCCTTCGAAGACTTCATGAATATGGCACCAGATTTGAGTCAAGGCTTGAGATTTGAGGAGACAAGGCTACCAGGTCATCTAGTCCAGGTCAGATCACTTTAGAACAGATGGCTGTTTTCCTACTGAAGAGCTTTGCTGCTCGGGCAAAATCTGTATCGTGGAGAATAAAGATGTTTGCAGATGATACAGGATTAAACTTTCACTGATTTTAAGCAGATAAGTTCCTCGCATAGCTGGAGCAGAAGAACCAGGCCTGACAAACATTGGCCACATTACACATTAGATCGCTCCAGTGGGCCTGACACCCTAATATGTCGGAAGAAACAAAATCTGGCTTTAGGCGAGGCACCACAGGCAAATTGGAAAAAAGAAATCATTCATCCTATCAGAATAAAATGTTAGATGTTGAATATGGATGCAAGCACAAACACATTTTGTATTATGACTTTATATATTCAAATTAGCTAAAATGTCATAAATGTGTGCATATCAGATTAGTTTAAGTGCATTTTCCTGAATAATTAAATAGCTGGTAATTTACAGAGGGATTTGTACATTTTTAGATGAATTATTTGCAAAATACTATGTAAATGGTAAGAATCTCAGTTTTCTCATGTAAAATACTCCATGATATAGACATGTGAATTACCAGCTATTTATGTTAAGAAGCAGCAGGTCAAATTTGGTGGACAGATCTACAAGTTAAAAAGTGTTTTGCATACAGGGAATGTGTCATTTTGAGAAAATGGCTAATTTTGTGCCTGGTGTCCTTGACTCAGCTGCTATAAAATCACATAAAATGACTATAGTTTTAATTTTGTGAACAACAAAATATGTGAAACAAGCAAAATATTATATTTCAAAATTGACCAATCTAGTCAAAGTCATAATTTTCAACCATGGAACTATGCCTCGCTTTTAATGTGGTAATTATTAGGACATTTGAATTTCCACTCTCTTCCACTGCTGTGTATTACATTAAC
Organism: Centroberyx affinis; assembly: GCF_046629955.1. Taxonomy (NCBI): domain Eukaryota; kingdom Metazoa; phylum Chordata; class Actinopteri; order Beryciformes; family Berycidae; genus Centroberyx; species Centroberyx affinis. Next base: position 25,684 of record NW_027281455.1, read on the forward strand.
ACCTAATGAAAGGTGACATATTGAATCAATATTTAGGACTGCTGAGTTATGTTTGCAGAAAACAGTTTACCACCTTTTTAGGGCTGACATAAATCTTTCTGACATAAATTCATAGTATACAGTATATTGTAAATTGAGACTAGGGGAAAAAAGTGTAAATTAATTGTTCTCTGAAAATATAATTGGTTTTTATTTTTATTGATGGCTGCTTGCCTCATGATGATCACAGCATGGAGGTCATAGCTTACTCTACTTTTTATTTCCCACTACATCACTGGGTATGAATGAGTTACAAGCATGAGTTCATGTTAGAATGAACTCATCCTATGGGTCTGTGCTGTCTGACCTGCCCACGTGGCGTCGAAGCCCCGCTCCCATCATGCACCACTGGCTGGAACGGGTCATTCTCAATGGCCTGGTCACCCTGCGGGTCATGCTAAAGGTGTTTACATAAGTTGTTTGAATGGTGATAAGGGGACATGATGGCAGATAGCGAGAGTGAATAAATATTTGACAGGGGGACGAGCAGCTGTTTGTCAGGATGCCATTAAGTCGGCGGGTCGCATAGCACCTTCCACTAAAGGCTTTAGTATTTTTCCTTCTCACAGTGCTGGGACTCCCCAGACTCAGCCATTACAAATATAAGAGGGCTGCACCAAAACCAGTGGTGGGAGAAGTACTGAGATCTTTTACTTAAAGTAGAAAGTAAGTAGTAAAAGTAGCAATACACAATGTAAAGATACTCCATTACAAGTAAAAGTCCTGCATTCAAAATCTTACTTAAGTAAAAGTACATAAGTACTGGCAGCAAAATGTACAGTAAACATACTCATTATGCAAACTGTCCCCATTTAGAGAGTTATATTTTTCATAAATTATTGGAATATTAATACTGATTTATTGACATACTGTACATGTAAGCAGCATTTTAAAGTTGTCAACGTGAAGCTAATCTTAACAATTTAGCTATACTTTTGGGTAGTCTAATCTATAACAATGCTATTTTAGAGTTATTTTATAAAGATGATCAAATGTTTTAAATATAAAATATTGATCTGAAAAGTAACCAGTAACTATAACTGTGAAATAAATGTAATGGAGTAAAAAGTACAATATTTCCCTCTAAAATGTAGTGGAGTATAAGTACAAAGTAGCATAAAATGGAAATACTCGAGTAGAGTACAAGTACTTCAAAATTGTACTTAAGTACAGTACTTGAGTAAATGTACTTAGTTACTTTCCACCACTGACAAAAACAAAGAAATATGTACAAAGGGTGTCCTACGCCCAAAGCATGTTTAACACTAGAAAAGCCAGTGGATTTTGGTCAACTGTGAGGAATAAAGAAAATTCCAGTTACTGTTTGCTTGTGCGTTTTTTTTAAGTCCAACAACACTGGTTTGTACAGAAAGCAGGTTGAAGAAAAGTTACTGACATTTACATTTAAAATGCAAAACATCACCATCACTTGACTGTGCTTTGCCTTTCTAGTATTAACATGCTGTTGAGATAAAGTGGAGGTGGAGGACCTGTTCCGTTGAGGCTTGGGTGCCGGTATTGCTTTAACTCAATGAATTCATACTTTTTTGTTGTAGGAATGGGAATCTACAAATCACAAAATCTTTATGGCGTCATTCATAGAAAGCAAGAATATGGAGCTCAGTATCATCGAATGTAATTGTCAGCTGAAAAAAGTAAAAAAAAAAAAACCATCAGATATTTTTTTTTACATTTGCTCCCCTGGCGCTGAATCGAGATTATGACCGAAGAGTATTAACCACGGAGCGCAGCGAATGAGTAATATTCGCTTTAAAAATGTAACGCCTATCACAGCATCTTAGAAATTGTTTCTCAGAGAAATCAAAGTCCTGCCACTGAAAAGTGAAGACAATGGTGAGCTGCTGAAAATGGTCTTTTTTTTTCTTTCTCTCACCAAGCTGTATTCCCTCTAAACTCACAAATGGCTGACCTTTGAAAATTGCTGTGTTTAAGCCTTTGCTTTTTAGCCTTCTGTAAATGTCACATAATGTTATTGGGCTCTGGCAGCACAGGATCATTAATCTTTCCCGTGCAGGCTGGGCGAGGGAAATACGGCGGGGAGACCGGCTATATCACTAAGTAGGGACATCAGAGCAGAAGTGTAAACATCATTTGGACACTGCAGTTTTTCTGCTCAAATGGGTTTGATGTTGATGAAGAGAGACCTTCTTTTGAAAGTGCAGTGATCTGCACAGTGTTTGATCGATGCCGCCAGGAAGGTTGGGTAATTATCGTACCACTGCAAAAGGTGGAATCCTCCTCCTTCAGAAAGATACAGAACAAAGTTGTCTTCTGTCCTCCATTTTTCCACTCCACCAGATAAAGGCAGCCATAAAACACACAAGTGATGAATATGCCAGATTACTGATACCGAATGCAGGGATTTTTTTTTTTTCCGCTGAGCTTTTGGCAAGAGGGAATGGACTGTCCGACACATTCTGCTGTGTTTTCATATTTTTTTCCTTCCAAGCTTTTAATTTCATCATTATTCCCACGGGGCACATATTGAAGATGCATTAGCCTATGTCTCACCAGCTTAGGGAAACTGCAGTCGTCTATGCACACTGGAGAATTGGGAATGAACTTGGAAACCAGCATCCACCCTGAACAAAATGACCATTAATATCCAATTCCTATAAATGAATACAAAATATACAGTGGCACATTGTTAACAGTACAGACTTTGGACAGATTCGTTGTTTTGGGATAAACTAAAATAAATTAAAAGTTTCCATTTCGGAATCAAGACCTGATATCCTAACTTCGTAAGTTTGACATTTACCAAGTGAGACTGTACACCCTTCTTTCTTCCCTTTTTTTACATTTTTTATTTATCTGTTTATTTTTTCTCTCAAATTGATATGCAGGCATATATGTATGCATTTATGCATGTGGATATATGTGTATATGTATATAAGTAATTTATGTTCATTATTATTATTATTATCATTTTGTTTATACCGATGACTCAGAGTTCATGGGGGGGCGGGTGGGAGGAAGGGAAGTTGTTTTCGAGGGAGACTTGAATGATGCAACCAACCCATTTTGGAAAAGTGATGTACCATGTTCAAAATCAATAAAGATATGTGATACAAAAAAAAAAAAAGTTTCCATTTCAAAAAATAAAAGACAAAAAAATTCAATTTCACCTTTTCAGCTGACTGATCTCACAGTAGAAGTGGGAATATGGCCATTAAAGCAATATCATCTACAATGATTTTATAACAATGAGAAGTCAAGCCTTCTCTCTCTCAGGTTGAACACTGCTCCTTGGCTGCCAAATGATGACGTGGCCTCCATCTCTGCGAGGGGCTTTCAGGTGACATAACACCCGCTGTAGCGGACATATTGGAGGTCCTCACCTCAAGCTCAAGTGTCGCCGTCATTTCGGGGCTTTCAGATTCTATCCGGATCCATTTTTCACCTGGATCCTGTTTGCCAATCATTCTGCTCTTAAAATGGGTGAAATAATGTAAGTAGAAATGACTTATGACGATACATTATTACATATTTATTTTAACACGTTTTATATAATACGTGTGTTTCTTACTTCAAAGAGGAAATGTTGGCTTGTTTTGCTCTTGACTTGACCTGTACCTTAGCAGACACAAAATGCGCATGTAGTTTTTACAAATCATACTGTGAATGTTGTGAATTTAAACTTTTAAACTCACTTTCACAAACTTCTTCACAATGAAATGTTTGTCAGTGCATGGCATGTTTTTTTGAAAACCTGATCTACTGCCATGATTGCCATACTGATACATCTTTTAAAGTGGTAATCCATGAATATGTTTTTTTTTTATTATTATTATTTTGTCTCCATCTTTGGTGCTCAGAGCTCATTGCTGTGGTGTTTCTGCACTGCACCTCCCAGAGATCACTTGTCAGTCAAAGAGTGTGGGCGGAGCTTGGATTTTCTGTTGATGCAGTTTGAGTTTCTGTAGGTGGCGCTCTTTTCTTTGTCTGTTCAGCCATGGTGGCTATCACTGCTCATACTAACTACCCAGTTCTTCTATTTTTATTGCACAGAAAAGGTTGTTTTTTCATAGAAAAAATCACCCATACAGATATTGACATTTCAACAATAGATGTAGTAGTAGTAGTAAGTAGTAAGAACCTGTAAAAGCAAGTAAAATCAAATAAACTAAAATAAACAATACATAATTGAAAACAAAAAATGAGCAGGGCTTTCACATTAATTTTAAAAGCTTAAGAAATCTGATAGATTTCACAATCTTATAGGGTTTATTTTTTGTATATACAGTATAAAGAGACTTTTTATGGGCAATTCATTTTATGAATGTAATATTTAGTTAAAATAGTTAATAGATTAGTAATAAAGATTTGGTCAGAAGTCATACAGGGCGACTCAAAATACAGCAAAACATCATTTGGTTGGAGTCTTCTTTACAGAATCTTTTTGTTATGTCTAATTTAAAATCTAGGCAGTGTAAAGACAAGAAAAGAACAGATGTTCTATATCTTCAGGTGACGAGTTATAGAAAGTATCAAACATTTGGTATATACTTACTAATAGTTGAGTAAAGGATAGTAGGCTACCTGGATAATCTTGAAAATAAACTCTTTAAAGGTTAAAAGTGTAATATTTCTGCTTTCCTAATATGACTAGTAAATATCAAGGCCCTCCTACCAGTGCCTCCCATGCCCCCCAAAAGACTTAGCTCCTCCGCAAGCTAACGCTATGCGGCTGTGTTGACTAGTCAGCCTTCTAGCTAACCAACAGCTACAATAAGTGTCTCGTAAATGACAGTTCCACCATTACTAAATATGCTAGCTAACCTCGCTAGAAAATCTCCATGTTTTCAAATTTATTACGTTGTTATTGTGTTCAACGTTAGCCTTTGTTATGGCTAACGTCTCCGTAGTGCTTCTAGAGAGAACGTCAGTCCAAAGTCCATTCAAAAATCTGGTAATTTGTTTGTGCCTTGCATATTGGCAAACAAACATCATCAGAAAATATTACTTGAGACTTTGTCACTAACCAGTAGGGTGTTGTGGTAAATTCGGCATGTATATAATCCTCCAAACAGCTCGAATTATAACACACCGACACATATAAGGGCCAGGGAAGTGGTGATAATGTTACTTCACACACAAAGCAACTCCTTACCTTCAATATGATCCAAAAATCTACAGACAACAAGAATCGTGGTAATGTCAGTATCCTAATCGCGATAATTTTTCCCATTTTAGATTGGGTGAGTTAAGCTAGCTTCCTTTACACATAGGAGTGAATCCAACATTTAGTGAGCCCTTTATAAATTTATTGTTAAACCGTTTGTGAAATTTGGAAAACCCTTCCTATTCTTTCTCACTTAAAGCAAAGCCATATTTATAGAGAGAATCAAAATAGAAGTTGACCATTACCCTTAATCAACTGCTTTATTGGCAAAACATTGCTTTAGACCCATTTTTCAATATAGTCACTTATTATTGTGGGTGATATTAATTGTTCCAGATGACGCACCTATTAGGAGAAATGTGAAAGAAGGAGTTTAGGAGGAGTGACCAAAAGAGTAAGGCCTGTCTATGATACTTTGCTAATTTAACAGGAAGCTTTCCAACTACATAATGACATTGTAATAAGAAATTGAATCCACACAATTAAAAAAAAAAAATCAGACATGATACTATGTTGAATATATCATTAATTTTTTGTAAGAGTCCAAAACATTTAGTACACCTTGAGATAATGTACTAGATAAAATGTTTCTTTTAATCTTATGTGATTTGTTTTTCCAAATGAAAATGAAGAGTAACTTGTCTAATTGTGAACAGATTTGGGGTCACTAAGAGAAGAGAATGCATAAGCTGCTCTTGATAAACCCACTGCCTTACTTGATAGGACCCTCCCTTGTAGAGATACATCTCCAGCCACCCAGGAGGATTCAAATCATTTTCTCACTTTCTTTTGTAATTTTAATGTGATTGTGCTTTTGAACGTTATAAATGGTGTGATGTCAAGTTTTAAACAGTATTTCACATTTCGACAGATTCAGTTTAAGAAATTTGGAAACAGAGAGATAACTGACAAAGCTTGAGGGACTTCTTTTTCTATTTATTCAAAACAAAGCGGAAACATAAAGCGCATCACTTCCACGCATCACTTCCTGTGCACCAGAGTTGTTTTTTTCCCCCCAGAAAAGACCTACCAGATGTTTAGAACAGTAAATGCTTAAGCTTTCATGAACTGACTATAGATTGAATCACTACTGTGTTCTGGCAATCAGTGATAGAGTAGCAAAACAGACATTATTTAGGTAACGCTTTATTTTCGGGGTCTGCAATTTCCTAGAAAGGAACTGTTTATTTCGTAGGAGGTTTCCTGGAAAGAACCATGAAATTATATAGAAAATAGAGAAAGAGTTCAATGGTAGCTGGTGGTTGGTAAGTTCCTCCAATTTCTTCTGTTGTTTCCAAGACAGAACCATGAAATGATGTACTAGTTATATAGAAAATTAGAAATTAACTAAAATGAATTAAGTATTCAACAAATAACTATATTATAGATTTATATGAATAGTGACTTCTGATAATTGACCTCTGCCTAGTATTTTTCCAATAAATAGTTTATAGTTTTGCAGTTCTTTCCAGGAAATTCTTTTAGAAATTGACCGCATCTCATCGACTCACCAGACTGCTTCCATTTTCTGTGTAACTACTACATAATTTCATGGTTCTTTCTCGGAAACTTCCTAAGAAATTAACAGTTCCTTTCTAGGAAATTATTAGTCAATTGTGGACCCGGAAAATAAAGCGTTACCAAAGTATGGTGTTTCGCCGTTTTGGCAGAGGGCGCTTTCTCATTCCAGTCCAGTCACAATTATACTGACAGTTCCTCCCTGATCAGATACACACAATGAACAAACCATCCATAGACCGCCTTATCTAAACACACACATACACACACACACACCCATGCATGCACACACAATCTTCAGATGGGATGTCACACAAGAATGCTCCAGTGCCCAATAACTCTCTTGGGAAATTGAAAAGAAACTTTGGCTGCGCTGCCAACGAGCCTTGTTTGGCATTCACATGGCTGTGGCAGGTAGTGTCACTGGATGGTGACAAACTGTTGTTTTCTGCTTCACAACACCAGCAGCCTGAAGCCCTTTCAGACTTTCAGCCGCTAACACACACGCACCCACACCCACACCCACACCCAAACACACACACCTCCCTATATGCAAATACATATGTAGTCATCCATGCACACATAGGTGTACACATGCATGCACATGCACGCAACTTTGCACTCACTCTTTCTACACACACACACACATGCATGAGCACACACACATACACACACACACACGCACACACACCAGAGCTTCCCAACCATGTCACAATGTCATCTCAGCCCTGCGGAGTCACTTTATTATAAAATGTAAAAATCCAGTCAATTTTATTTAATCAGACGAAAAGGCAACGCATTTCCAGATCATTAATCGAGTAGACCCTCTCAGAGGGGGCCCTGTCTATCTCCACACAGCACTCTCACAATCATTAAGGAGAAAAAACACACAGACATAGGGAATAGACAGGATTCAAAGGAACCGAATAATTTCCTAAACAGTGGCAGCCGCTGTCCCTAATGGAATAAACCAAACACACTGCGTTCATGAGACAACCTGTAAACAACAAAGACAGCTTCTGGCTGGATGTTTTCCTCATGACGGCATGTTGTTTTAGGTCTATGTGTCTGTCCCCTACTGGGGTTTTGTCATCTCTTTTGTTTGTTGGTTGTTGATGGACACGAACAATGTTAAGTGCCCATGCAGCGTTGGCGTAATACTAGCAAGGTTGTACGGAATGTTTCAAAAATGTTGGATTGTATCTCGGAAATTTTGTGTTAGTGTCTTCCTACAAAAAATGATATATCCCAATACATACTTTTTGTTGTAACTGATGGCTGACATTTACCCACATGCAAAAAAGCAAGGGACTAAATTCCCACCCACTGCAGTGAAGCTGATCAGTAGCCACCAGTAGAAGACTATGGTTGTACTGGTCAGCTCCCAGGTGTAAGTGTATGTGAGATATGGTCATATCTCTGTATGATTACATGCTCTGTTAATGACAGTTTTTCTTGTTGTAGAGTATATATTTTGGCTAGTTTGCGGCTAGGACGCTTCTACGTCAACGCTGTATTTTCTGGGTTCACAATTTCCCAGGTGTAAGTGTGTGTGAGGTATGGTCATATCTCCGTATGATTATATGCTCTGTTAATGACAGTTTTTCTTGTCGTAGAGTATATATTTTGGCTAGTTTGCAGCTAGGATGCTTCTACATTAACGCTGTATTTTCTGGGTCCACAATTTCCCAATAATTTCCTAGAAAGGAAATGATAATTTCTTGGGAAGTTTCCTGGAAAGAACCATGAAATGATGTAGTAGTTATATAGAATATGCAAGCAGTCTGTTTGGTGGAGTCGATAAGATACTGTCAATTTCTAAAAGAGTTTCCTGGAAAGAAATGTGAAACGATGTAGGAAATCTAGGAAATTATTAGGAAATTGCAGACCCGGAAAATAAAGCGTTACCTATAGTACCTACATTGTTATTGCCCCACATTATTATTCTACTCAAACTATGACAGAAACTCCAAATTCGCCAAGTAAAAAAGAAAAAACATAGCATTCAAACTCTACAACCATGGAAAATAATAGAATAGAAATCTAATAGAATAGATTTCCATCCACTTCTACCGCTTTGATCACCACTATTACCAAGAGGAAGATCGCAGGTCAAGATGCAAAATGATCTGTGTGAGTCGACAGCCGCAGAGCAATTCATTCTCTGCAGAGTTTAGTCTGATTATTTCCATGTGTTTTAGCTTTATTTACTTACATTTGGAACATGATTTTTCTCTTCTGCTACTTTAGACTCACCCAGAGAGTTCCAATCAACACAGCATGTCATAAAATTCTAAATTGCACTGCCATCGTCTATTCATAGGTGCTTTTCAGTTTGAAAGTCATCCCACTGTCTGGCATCCTGATTAGTCTGAAACCATGCACATTATATAATACAATGTTGTGAACTCAGTGTCTCTTCTGTTGCTTTCAGACAGTAACTTTGACAGGCTGCTCCAAGTAAACTACCATTCGATTTTTGTTTGACTTTATAGCTGTAACCATCAATTGGTGTGACTGTGACCCAAGACACACATCTTTTTATGAGCTATGTCAGAAATAATTCTAAAGAGAAATTTGATCGAGCAATTCAGAGAGTCTGGTGTTGCTCTATTCAACGTCGACTTCTAGCTCGGAAAAACGATCAGGCCAAACAGCACCTTTGTGGGTGGGACTGGGACAGTTTTTCATTGGTGTTTCAGCATAATAATGTTTGTTGAAATCAACCCTTAACTAACATAATGTCTTTGCAAAGATTAGATTTTTGTCAAAAACGACTGTCATTCTTGGTAAAATTAGTAAATACTCCCAGTGTCAGTGTAACTGAAAATAACGTCAGAGCGGAGATACATCAGTCACTAGTGATTAGTTCGGGGAAAACCAACATCACCACACACAGAAAACGGCTAACATGGAGGCAATCTCAGACTGAATAATGGAGCGGTAACGAAATGGCCATTCAGTCTGGGTATCAGGCTACACAACATCCGAAAAAAAAAAAAAATGGATGGCGCCGCAGCTAAGTAAATGTCTGAAGAATGACTGAAGACGAACCGGAACTACTGGCCGCTTCCATTTTATTTTATTTAGTTTTTTTTTTTTTCTTGTCGGGGGATATGGAGAGCTGAATTTTCCAACTGCGCCACCAAAGTACAGGCATGAATGCCAAGGTACACTGGATTCATACGGTGCTTGTGTGGGTTTAGCCACGTGGAAAGCATGAACTGGCCATTAGGCACTGGGACATCGCAGGACGTTTTCTACAATGAAGGCACCCTCTCCAGCCTCAGGGACGGAGGTGCTGTGGAACCTGTGCTATCTGATGCTCGGAGCACTCTGGGAACTGCCTGGAACCTCCATGACTCCCTTCTCACCTGGGTGGCAGTGGAAATACTTAAGCCAGGCTACACACTATACAAATTTAGGCTCTATTTAGCTGTCCCAGACAAGTTTATAAGATCTGAGACAAAAGATACCAGGCAGAATAGGTGGAAACGACAAAAGAACACAACATCATCATGGCTTTAATTTACCTCCAACAAACGAGTGAACACGCTGCAACCTGCTCTTCTTTCTCAAGCTCCATTTTAGAAATATCAGATGAAAATGAGATCAGATGAGACTAAATCCAAGTGAAGAATATTTCAATATTTGACACCCGTTTAATGTTCCACCATTGGTGAGACAAGAAACTGCAAGAAAGAAGGTTGTTTAATGTGAGCACTACAGAGATCTTAGGTTTTTCACAGTTGTGTAGTTTGCGATTAGCATTAGGAACAAATCCTATTAGAAGTGGTTCTGTGGTCTAAAGCATATTTGTGGGTCCTTGAAATGAAAAGATTTGGGATCCCTTGCTGTAATGTAGGCGTAACTAGCCAACACTATACATGAACTCTAGGTTATAACACATTCATAACCGCTACATTCACATTCAGTCCTTATTATGTCAGTTTTCACTAGGCGTTTGTATAATTCCTATGTAATTTGTAACATAGCAGTGGAAAACTACATTCATTTATTCAGTAAAATTTTCAAATTAAAAGCCCCCATTTGCAACAGATGAACATGAAAACTTGTGAAGCTCTTTCGAAGGTATCCTTTCCTATGGGCTACAGTATATGCATCACACCTTTCTATTGCCAACCCTTTCATGTGCTAATCCCATCCTCTTCTTTGGACTTACCCACAGTCCAAATTCAAGAGATTCAAGAGATTCAAGAGATTAGCTACTTTGTATTCAAAGTTAAAGGAGGTTGACAGGCTTACAGCTAGCAACAGCAGGTTAGATAGAACAACATGTGATAGAATAATCATAGTTTGACCTAAGCCCTACCATAGCCTACATGGATTTCATTGCTAATTTCCAACTGACCTATGTAAAAATGCCAGGATAAACAAGTTATAGATACATGCTCTTTGGCCAGGTCTCAGTGGACAGATCCCCTTTCCATACTCTACATGGATTACAGAGCACCTATAGATAGTAACAGCTGAAAACCATTCCCACGCTACTCTAGTAGCTTGGAAATATAGGAGTCAGGAGTCATGTTCACTTCACTTCCATAAAACTTCACCCAGCATAGCTAACTCTTGATATACTGTGGGAAACAATTCAATTGGAATTGACACTTGTATTCTAGGCAGGCTATAGAAATTGTGGCAGCCTTTAGCCTAGCATTCTTAGGATAGGATTCTCGAAGCCAATAGGGCTGGGCGATATGGTTGAAATCAATATCATGATAATGGATTTTTCTCGATATCAATATATATATATATCCATTTTATTGCTTTCTTGTGTTTCGGCACACACTTTTATGTAAAGTTCGATCTGTTTTTAATTGTATCTCTGTTTGTTTGTGTGTTTTTAGTTGTACCTGTCTACCTCATATAATACCTTTTATGCCTATTTTCTTTTATTGCTGCTTTTGGGTTTTATTGTATGTAAAGCACTTTGTAAACATTGTTTTTAGAAAAGTGCTATACAAATAAAGTTATTATTATTATTATTATTATTATATATCACAATATGGTTCATGTATGCAAAATCACGTTAAATAATCAAATGAATGTTCATCTCATTGAACCGAATGGTGATATTAGGGGTGGTGTCAAACAAAACTGAAATTTTCAAATAACATTCCTACCATACCTCATTTTATGAGAGTTTTTAAGTAAAATTTGCTTGTCATCATCAATTTAGACGGCAGAAATGTGTGTCACGATATCAAAATATCTTCATATCATCACCATATGATTCCACTGAAAGACGATAAACGATAATATTGAATTATCGCCCAGTCCTAGAAGCCAATCTTAAAGTTATATAATTTAGGAATTTTGTTTTTTGTTAGAGCTAAATATACTGGTAAGACTTGCTACATCAGGTGTATGGAGGATGGCCTTGTCTCCCTTGTCACCCATCTGAAATACCAGGGGCAGGCTGAATTAAAATCCCTGCAGCACCCAGGGCTGAAAGAAACCTGTCTTGATTTCAGAGAGCGGCTCCGAGTGGCACCGCGGCTAGCTAGGCCGGCTAACCGGCTAGCCAAAGTAGCGCGGGGGGCTGACAAAAAAAAAAATCAGAATGCATCCCGAGCCCCGAACAAGGTCAGAGCCACTGAGTGTGTAATAAATCGGGAGGGAGTGCGCCGGAGCCATTATCTTTCCCTCTCCGCCAGCCGAGCGGTGCAGTGACCTGGCATTATAACAAATGGAGGGGAAAACTCCGCCGTGAGATGTAAATTCCCACTCCGCTCCCCTATGAATGGCGGAGTCTCTCCAGAAAGCGAGGCGCTGACCCGTGGCGTCCACCAAGATCCGACATGACAGGGATGGAAGGATTAGAGCGATGGAGGGATGCCGGCGGAAAGAGATGGGGTTGGGGGGGGGGCGGAGGGGAAGGGGAGGACCTGCTGGGCATAAGGGAAGGGTGTGTAAAAGGGAATTATGATTACAGAGAATAAATGAGATGTCACGGCAAGCAAAATATAACTGTCAAATTGACTTCTGCAGCACTCGGTAAGTGACAGGCGGCTGGGCGAGGCAGTGTGTGTGTGTGTGTGTGTGTGTGTGTGTGTGTGTGTGTGTGTGTGGAGGAGGTGGGTGGGGCCTCAAGCGCTTTCATCCAGTTTCTTCATAAGATATAAAAAAAAAGAATAAGCAAAAATCCTGTACAGCAGAACCTCCTTATGTGAAAATGTATACATTGATTTGCTCTCAAGCCTGTACTAAAATTCAGTTTTACACACACACACACACACACACACACACACACACACACACACACATGCATTTTCTCATCAGACACTCCACTCCTTTAGTAGCCCTTCACATTGAGCTGGGTGCATGTGAGCAGGAACTTGCTTTGTACTATCAAGGTGAAGAAGAGCCCTCCTGATTTTGCACTCCCAAGCTGATATGCTTTTGCTAAATGGACTTCAAGGTTTCCTCTAGTGAGTCCATGCATGTCAGGTCTGAAAGCACCTGTGATGGAAAAGCCCAGTGTGCATCTATAGCCTCTCCACAGAGCAGCACTATGGCATCAGACTGTACTCTAATGGCACAAATGTTGCCTCGCTGCCCTGCAAGGCAATTACTGATACTGATATTCTTCAGTCACATCAGGTTTTTTTTTTTTCAAAATGTGGAATTATGTATGGCCTGATTTGTCTATGCAATAACGATTAGGGCTGACTGAGTTCAAGCACTTATTTTTAATCTGTAATTCAGTCGTATAGCCCAGTAACTGGACAAGAGCAATCTAATACATGGCAGTTCTATGCAAAGTGCCTTACAGTGCCAAGAGTGCATGCATTTCCACCATGGGGGGCCCCAGTAGGAATCAGGCTCCTAACCATGGCCATGCTCTACCCATTTATCTACACAGAACCATTATTTAGGCTACATAATATATATTTTTACTACAATGCATTGTTTGACAATACGCTAAAATGCATTTTTGCATGATTTAATATTTGCCTATTTGACCTTTTAAAGCTCCAAGCCCAAAACAAATACCAATTTTTTTACAAATAGACACTGCACTGCAATCTAGAAATGACAAGTCATCAGATCAAATTTTCTCATTTCAAATTGAAGACAAATTCCCTCCAGATATGTATTTGATTTCTGTAAAGGGCCCCGGACTCTTGGGTTATAAAGGATTGTTTGCTCATACCTTAATGATATCCGGGGGTGTCTTGGGGTGCGTTTCATTCAATCAGATTGTCGTTTCATATGCTAAAAGCCTTTGCTTTGTTGCATGCTTAAAATGATTGTGACCACTTGTCATACACTGTGTGCACACAGCCTTTGCAGGTATTAGAAAAGATGAGGGGGTGAAATCTGTTGGATTTGACTTCCTGCCGTTTGATAATATGAAGATGGCTTTCACTTCTGGAATTGGTTTTTGCTGAGCTTGGCAGGGTCTTTTCCTATATTGCTATTAAATCTCCCTGGCCACGGTGCTGGGAGGGTGCATTAAGAGTGCATTTAAGCATATTATGACACATTTTGCCCTCCTTCATTTACTGTGTATTAGGTACTATAATCTACCCCTACTGTTTTTAAAGAGCTGCCATAAGGATTTGTATATCGCATTTGGCCGACCTGGACACATGGCGGCTAATGTGGTTTATATTACAGTGAAGTGCTGAGGAGCTCTGCATTCAACATTGAGTTATGAATACACTGAAATATCTATATCAGGTAAAATTCATCTTCCGACTATTAATTCATCTCTTTAAACAGCCGTTGCCTGTCTTCTCACAGATATACCCTCATAGTTGTGATCCTCATTTTTTCTTTTCAATACAGAATGAGGCAACTCTTGCAGTTTATATGCATTGTGTTGAATTGACAATAATGCGTAATGATGTAACGTGACTCAATTTTGATCCAGGTGGTATAGAAAACTCCAGATTGCTAAGATTTTATGTTGTGAAAAATGGCTGCTTTGTGCTGTACATTACTTCCTTTTCTCTCCAGTCTTCCCCCTGCTCCATCATTGTATTCTATTGAAGTGCTCGCCAATGAAAGGAAACTGGCTGCCATTGAGGCAAAGGAGCGCCTCTCCCTAATTTGAATCCCTCCTCATTATGAGTCTAGCAGGTGGTATGTGGAGAATATTGCAATTTAATAAAGGTTCATTTCACCAATATAGTGTTGCAAATAAGCGCATCTCCAGATGAGCATAGCGGTTAGGCTCCCCGTCTTTCTTCTCTTTCACATTCTCACATGTGAGCAGAGGGAGATTGTAAAAATGATGCTGTATGGCTGTCTTGTCATGTTGACTTTGATTTCTATTTGAATCAGTTTATTAAAAACAATGTATTGTTTTCATTTGCCCCCTCTCTCTGTTATTTGTGTCTGCTGGGCAACTAAGACTGAACCAAGGAAACGGACCAGTACCTATATAGAATACTCAGAATCGCAGCCCTGAAGCAAATAACGAGGAATTGGCTAAAACCCTCAAGTCCATCAGTTCAAAGATGGAAAGTAACGATACAGGAAATCTCAGAAATGGAGAGAATAACTTATAGAGTTAGAAATGAAGAGACAGAGTATAAAAGACGTTGGTTTAAGTGGATGAGATATGAGGCCGTCAATTAATTTATGAAATTATTTAAACTTAATAAAAGAATTTACAAAAGGACAGAGGCAGATCTTGGGAAAACAAATAATTATATAGACACACATACACTCTTTCTTTATTTTGTTTGTTTGTCCTGGTTATCTTTAGTTAGTATAATTAACAACCTTTTTAGTTAATTTATATAAGTGAGTGTAGGTATATCCGTATACGCATATGAAGCTATGTATGTACATATAAATATTTGTGTGCATACATGTGTGTATATGTATGTATGTGTATGGATGAATATGTAATTGCTCTTGTTTTTTTTTTTCCTTTCTTTTCTTCTGTTTGTATCACCGGGTGTATGAAATACAAAAAATGAAAAAAATAATAATAATTGCAAGGACATGAAAATACACTGGACATTTTGTGGTTGTACTGATTTAATTGCAATAAAAGTATGAAAAAAAAAAGACTGAGCCATGGTGGCAAAATACAGAACATAACGCAGTTTATACCAGCAGCTAATATTCTCCTGATAATTTGTCATTAAAATAAATTCTGTAATATAACACCCTACCACAGTATTTGATATTATACAACCATCCATAGGTGTGTACGCTTTCCTTATAAGATTTCCTTTTATAATGCTGTCCCTTTGTGACCTTTGGTTCCTGAATAATTTTCTTTCTTTTCAAACTCAGTCACTTTGCCACCTTCTCTGCTTAGTTTACAGCAGATTGATAATGGCTAATGAAGTTTACCCCTCTGAAGTCCTCATGTCGGCAGGCCGGGCTGAGATGTACCGGGTGGGGTATCGCCTTACCCCAGCACTGCCCGACAATAGATTGTGGCCAAGGCTTACAAGACCTTGGGGAAGAGTCCGTGCCCTTTGCCACCGTGCTGACACACAATCTAACAGCAGGAGGTAGGAGCGGATCTGCAGGGTTACACTGCAAAGTTCACAGATTGGTGAAGGGCAGGGCCAGTGCACAACCTATAAAACACACACATGCACAAGCAGTAATCCCTTAAAATAACCTTACATTTACATGAATTCACCCCTTAATTCATGCAAAATTCCCTTATAATGAGTGAAGGGAGATATTAATGGAGAAGACCCCATCAAAACCACCTAAACACCCCCTTAATGTTTGACTGCTTACTTTCTAATTTCATGTAAAATTCAGGGAGACAGGAACTTTCCATTAATAACTCATTAATAACCCTGTAAACCTGCACAAAAGGCATGAAAAATCCCTTAATTACTAGTGTCTCTGTGAATCAACCCATGAATAAATCCCTTATAAACCCATGATACTAACCTTACTTTTTTAAGGCTATGTTATTTGTAATGGATAATTAATGTTTATATAATGAGAAATTAAGGACATTTGAGGGATAAAATTAAGGGGTTTGGTTTCGTAGATAGACCCCCCCAAAAATATGCACTCCCATCCTAAAAGAAACACCATATGTCAAACCTGTGCTTCCTGCTGTCAACCATATCACCTGGTCTACATGTCTCTGTTTGCAAACACTCACAGGTAGACTGTGTCTGATTCATGGATAGGTTGATCCTAAATCCCTTCGATGACAACCTCTTTATCTTGGGCAAGTCTCAAACAATCCCTACTGCTGAACCTTGTCCAGTTAGCAATGCTTCTACCCCACAAAGGCGAGTTTCTCCAAAACATCAAATGCAATCCCGACTAAGACTCCCTGGATCCTGGTCTCCTTTCACAATGTTTCTTCCTCTTGTGAGACTTCAGCGCTTCAGACCAGAAGACATCCATCTTCCCCAGCGCCAGTCTCTCAAGCAAGACTGTTCAATCACTGAAGCTTCAGCTTCCACCACTCACCATTCCTAAGCTCCATTCAGGTCCCCAATGAATCACCTGTCCTCAGATTTGAAATTTTTGGACTGGACTGTTGTACGACTGTCGATTACCTGGCATTGGTTCTTACCTTGCAGTCTCGGAACCCATCGTCTATCGGTCTGACGACGATTAGACTCTGGGGGCGACGGCCAATATTTCGGGGTTTCCGGTGGAGCCAGCGGACAACCGGGCCAAGACTTCCTCTTCCGTGTGCCGGTCATTGTTTACAGTCCGATTAACAACTTGAGACACGAGAATGGAGTTGGAGTTGAGAGACGACGTCTACGACCGGATTGTTTCACAAGTTTTTTAGGTCCAGACGACATTTCGGCTAATCTCCCCTGGAGTTGGAGTTGGAGTTGGAGTTCTCACGTCTCAAGTTGCTAATTGGACTGTAAACGGTGACCGGCGTACGGAAGAGGAAGTCTTGGCCCGGATGTCCGCTGGCTCCACCGGAAACCCCGAAATATTGGCCATTGCCCTCAGAGTCTAATCGTCATCAGACCAATAGACGATGGGTTCCGAGATTGCTTACCTTGAAGTCGATTGGAATTTGCCTCAGTGCAACTCTTATAACATACAAAAAAACCACACAAAAAACATTAAAAAGTAAAACAATAAATCAACAGATCAACAGATAGCAGTTTGTTTCGATGAGCCAGCTTTTTAGTTCAACCACATCCACTTTGCTTGCAATGCTGCTGCACGCCTGCACCAGTTCCACTAGGCTACTCACTGGTACGGTGGCTGACGAGTGCAAACAAACTCCAACGGCCCAAAACAATTGCATTAGGAGAAATGTGCTGCAAATTCAGAAACGATGCAAAGTCAAAAACACACGCAAACATGAAAACAATGCACTTGCAGTAATGCAATCACTTTGGGCCGTTGTAGTGCATTTGCACCCGGCGGCCACCGTATACTGGAGCTCCAAAAACAAATATAATCCACCAACCAGCTTACCTTATCCATCTTGTCAACTTCCTCTTCACCTGGCCTCACTATTTTTTCTAGCTAGAATAATGCTACATAATGAGGTAAATCTAGGCCTTCTGCATAGAGAAATGGTAATTATATGCCCTTTTTGGAACTCTACACAACCAAATCCAATTCACTTCAATGGTTTAGGAGAAGGCTGAGATAGAACTATCTAGCTAACATGACGTGTGTTTCGTGGTTGTACGAACTTGAATGGAGTTTTGACTGACATGAAGGTGGGTAGATAATGACAGAAGAACTGTTCCTTTAAGTCTACATCAAAATCAGACATTCCCAGAAAGCATTTCCTTCTGACGTACTCTTCATTAAATCTGGTGAAGTGAAATGATCATGGAATCTGGTGCCAACGGAGAGCCATTCTGGTTACTGCCGAACTTCCACAAGGTTCTGTACTACTCAGGAAATTCCCTCCATATAGAAACTGCTTCCAGAGCTGTTCCACCATCCAACTCATTGGACGCTGATCCTCTCAGGCTTATTGGATGATAGGTCCTATTACCTTTCCTGTTGGAACTTTGGACCTTTGTTACTGGACAAAGGTTTTTGTCGATCTGATGACTTACGATTCCATCCTGCCATTCACGCTCACAACATTTCAACAGACAGATCACACTATCCGACACAGCCGACAGACTGAACCACAGCTTAGGTCACTTTGCTATCCAATGGCACTTCTGCAATGTCAGGTTAATTCCAATAAACGACCTGATGTATTTGCTCACTATACTTAAAGGAATAGTTCACCCAAAAATGAAAATTCTGTCATCATCTACTCACCCTCATGCCAAATGAAACACAGGTGAAATTTGTTAGTCCATATAACACACAGGGAGGTTGCCAGCACAACTTGGTAGCAGCCTTCTCCAAAACAACTGAAGTCAATGGGGACCTGTTCTTTAGAGTTCCAAAAAAAAAAGCCAAACAATCACACTGTGAATAGAAAGACCTATACACCATGATTTGTTGAAAGTCAATCAGCTGTTGTTAAGATTTGCACTAAATGATGGTGTAAATATACTGTAGGTCTTTTTGGAACTCTGAAGAACTGGTCCCCACTGACTTCAGTTGTTTTGGAGAAGGCTGCTATGGAGTTGTGCTGGCAACCTCCCTGTGTGTTATATGGACAAACTTCACCTGTGTTTCTACTGGCATGAGGGGGAGGAGATGATGACAGAATTTTCATTTTTGGGTGAACTATTCCTTTAAAGTAAATGTGTGGCAGGTGATGATGCGCTGCTTAAATCGCAAACTGTACCCCTCCAAACACCCATACAACATACATCCAAAAACCTGAAGAGTCATTTACTCTTTAAATAAAGTGCTCATTGAATGCCCTGTCTGAATAAACATTCAATTAGACATTAATGCAAGTAAAAGCTGGAAAGGTAATGAGCTGAAATAAACAGATTTGTATCAACTAAACAACCTTAGAAGTGTTGTACTAAAGCATGTTTTGGTGGAATCTTTATGGAGCAGCATGTACTAATGTTCATAAATTGTAAGTAACCCTAAGCACCCTGCTGTAAAAACAGTTATGTATTCAGATTAGATGTACCCGACTATATTTGTTGGCCTTGATTTTATATGGGACCTCAATCATCGCCCATACGTAAAAAGCAATCTAGCATCATTAGTGATTTTGAGTACTGTATGTGAAATATTGTCAGGATAAGATATTTATTTGCCGTGAGCTAATGCTAAAGTCGTGGAATGGCATTTTTAATTAAAAATTCCCTTCACGCTGACATAAAAAATACAGACCTTTTCCACTAAAGTAGCACCATCTCCTTTGATCTCACTGAAAGAAATGTCTCTAATCATCTGAGATGCTCACATCAATGTTTCCCTGTTCGTTCTTTTCATTATTTCCCATACTGATAAGAGTCTTCAGCCTTTACCATCTAATGAAGATCTCTTGAACTCTCCCGCGCTATCTATCCAATTTAATGTTCCTTCCTTTACCTCGTATAGCCCTAATATCTTGAGCAACAATAATAGAGCGCACTAGAAGGCAGATTTGTTTTGTGTACGCTGATGCCCTCGGTTCATACGAGGAAATCTCCCTAATAATGCCAACGTTTGGACAATGTTGCGGTTGATGAGGAAGAGGTCAGTAGACTAGCAGAGGAACGGCGTAGGATGAGTAACATTTAATCAGAAAGTCATTGTCACTCATTTAGCTCAAGATCAGCCACAAGTGTTTGATGATAATCTTTAGCCAGTCATCTAGTATCAAACATCAGGCCAGGGATGGAGTACTCAAGCTCTTCAAAGTGACCCGAGTGTTTGACCCAGATCTTAGCCATACAATGCGGGGCATGTGCAGGCCTAATTGAATATACAGCTAATGAGGGAAATTGCTGCCCCCAGAAATCAAACGCAGGTGCTCTCTTGGATCTTCTTTGGGAGGAAACCCATGCTCTTCTACATTAAAAGACATCTTGAGCAAAACAAAAAGAAGGCTGAGAGCACGGGACACAAGGCTATTCAAATAGCGAGTCAATGATATAGCCTCCTCACGGTGGCTTTGTTTGCCCTGTGCTGGTTCTTAGGCAGCAGAAAATGAATGTCAATTTGCTGCCTATGGAACTAGGCTTCAATGTCTTATTTCAATTAATTGGCTGATCTATTACCCGCCCTTTGACATGAATTGTACTTACATTTGCAGTAAAAAAAAAAGGAAATTTATTTTTTGCAAAGGCATCGGTGGACACTGCCACTGAAAAACTGAATAAACAAATCCATTATGCCATTGCAGCAAGTAGTTTGGACACCAGTGGTGGAAGAAGTACTGAGATCTTTTACTTAAAAGTAAAAGTAGCAATACAACAATGTAAAGATACTCCATTACAAGTAAAAGTCCTGCATTCAAAATCTTTATATCGTATTGGCAGCAAAATGTACTTAGAGTATCAAAGTAAACGTACTCATTATGCACACTGTCCCCATTTAGAGAGTTATATTTTTCATAAATTATTGGAATATTAATACTGATTTATTGACATACATGTACATGTAAGCAGCATTTTAAAGTTGTCAGCGTGAAGCTAATCTTAACAATTTAGCTATATTTTGGGTAGTCTAATCTATAACAATGGAGTAAAAAGTACAATATTTCCCTCTAAAATGTAGTGGAGTATAAGTACAAAGTAGCATAAAATGGAAATACTCAAGTAAAGTACAGTACTTGAGTAAAGGTACTTAGTTACTTTCCACCACTGTTGGACACTACTCTTTTATATTCTATTCTTAAATAACTGAAATCATATAACTGTTGAATATTGAATTGATGTGTTTTCTATACATTTATATCAATCCATCATACTTTCCCTGTATGATGAATTGACATTGCCCTTTCACCTACTGTGACGTCCCTGGTGATTTAACCCTGTATTATCATCATAATTCACACTTACACTCATGGGCCTCCAAGCAGTGATCATACACTAAGCTTTTTAATCTGCTTTTAGCTTCCATTGTCCTTTATCGTTTGAATTATTTCGGTCTGCCCAGATGTTACAGCGTACTTGCATTCTCCAAACTGACCCCCACTACCTTCAAATCTCTAATCTGACCCCGAGACGATGGTCTGTGCTGGCAAAACGACTGCTTTTGTCGCTAGTTGAAATTCAAATAATATTATTTTGATTTGACATCGACAGTAGTCTCAGGCACCCTAGATTTTTTTTATATAAAATGTATCTTTGATGTTTGTTTTCTGCATTAGCGTGTCAGTAGACTGTTCTTTATAGCACATTTCTTTGATATTTAGAAACTTTTCATTTCATTATTTTTGAAAGCATCTTTGCTTTATGTTTTTTTTTTTTTACATGTGCCTAAGACTTTTGCACAGTACTATATATGTTTTCTTTTTTTTTTTCATGAAATTAGATGCTTGCTTCTAAATCAGCTATCCTAATTTGATGTTCACATTAACATCCAGATTCAAAAACATGAGCTGACGTGAATTATATTTCTTCTAAGTTGTGAAAAGAAGACAAAGAGATCTCAACAGATGCTTACTAGGGTTAGACCGATATATGAGTTTGCCGATATTGGTCTTTTATTAAATATCAGACATCATCACCTCCGATGTGATGGAGGTTCCTCTCTGACCATAGCTACAGAGTCTGTAAACCTGATGTGACATTTTATTTCTTTGCACATTTTTTTGTTTTTGTAAATTATTTCTTCATTTAAAAGCTTAATGTATCCCAGAGTTTCCCTATCATTGAATAGGTGCAGCATAGTTTTGGTGTCCCATGATGGTTTAAATCAGTGATTCTCAACCTTTTTCATGTCAAGGTCCCTAATTTAGTCCACATAAGGCCACAGACCCCCATTTGATGAGATTTTGTCTCTCTGACCCAAATCTAAGAATATTTTTATTGTTCGGTATAATTTTGTCCAGAATCCCATGACTATTTGTATTGTAGGTAGAGAGATAACAGGGAAACTATGATCAAAATAATCATTATTCTACATTCTCTAATTGTGTTCACTTCTTGTAAACTAATTATTAATGGTGAAGGTGGTTTAAGAATTCATCAATTTGCTGGGGACCCCCTGGAACCCTCTCAAGGACCTCTGGTGGTCCCCGGACCCCACGTTGAGAACCACTGGTTTAAATGCTGTTGCAGAGACTTTTCCACCCTGACAAGAATAAAACTCTGGAGAAACACTGAATATTTAGAATGTTTTGGCATGAAAATGATAAAAAAAAAAGAATATCAACACAAAATATCGACTGTTGTATCTGTATAATGGGTCAAACCCTATGCTTATACCACTAAAAGTCAAACAGTGAAGTTACTGTTATTGCCATATTTTAATACAGATGGTGACTGACTACCAAAGAGTCTGATGCTGCTGGTCAATGTCAGGCGGCCAGCTTGGCTACAGCAGAGGGCAGTCTTACCTCAACTTTCCACAGAGGGGGGAAGAGCGCTTTCAAACCTGTTTTCTCACCTCCTGTTTATTACACTCCTTGTTTTCGCTGGGAGTCTTGAAGGAGAGCTGGAGTATGCAGTTAATTCTACATTTTTTTTGGAGTGTTATCTAAAGGGCTGTTAGAGAATATTGGCATAATCACCATTGATTTGACATGGAGAGGGGAAACACATTGGGGGTAATTGGATGAAATATGAAGATGAAATACACAGCTAAATGGCAGAAATGATAAGTCCAAAGTGGTTTTTGAAAAAAAGGTGTGTGAAGCCAAGGTCATGAAATGCCTCTGAAATCCCACATATGTGCAAATATTACATTTTTGGACATTAATGACATGGTTATGGGACAATTCTGCACACACAACTGCTATAGAATACTGTACAACGTGAATTTTACTGTACAGGTGGAACAGCTTCTCATTTCACACCCGCCTTCCAGCTTGCTTTGAGGTTTGGGTTGTGGATGTTATGAAGCCCCATTAATCATTGACCATAATAACTTTCAGGATGTCCATGCATATAGCTTGACAGTGCTTTCGTAGCATATTAAAATAACAGTAATGACTCATTTAAGCATCACTCTTATAAACATGAAGAGAACAGGGAGATGGGAATACGCTGTCTTATAGACATGTGTATTGTGACACTGGTGAGTTTGGATCCTACGATATTTGCTAGGCTGCTATATACTGAAAACACAATGTGCCTGCTGAGGCTGACAGCAAAAGCCCTTATCCTTATAGTGAACCTACTGCCTGCCAGCCATATCAGCCCTGCAACGCATGAGCACGTCCAGCCTGCTATCACCTGGCTAAGATAGAGCAATCGCTGCTGCCATGGCACTGAGGAAAATATTTTACTACGAATGCAAATGATGATAAAAAAGCACCGGCTTATGCCAAATGGCCTTGAGAATGAGATTTTCGCAACACACCGTAAGTACATATTCATTGTGGCATGGTTGCTCTTTAGGGCTTCATGAAGACTAGCATAGCTTTGGACCCATGTCAGAGGTAAATGTCAGAGGTGTGTCATTTGTGAATGGTAAGTGTTTTGGTATATGCAGAGGACACCAAGATGACACATGATCTACTATGATTTGGCCATGGAATTTAAAGCTGCACCAGGCAAGAGTTTTATGTGAAAATCCAGCCCAGAACAATTAAGACGCTGTAGATTCTCCCTATTTGCCCAAATTCAATTCTGGTGTCGGTATGGTCACTAGTGGGAAATCTTCTCCACACAGTAAGTGACAAAGCAAAACTTAAAGGGACGGTCAACCCAGATAAAAATTTTCATTTTCATATTTTGTATCACTCTTAAATATGAGTATGTCCATCATCCACCAAGATTTAAGCGTCTGTAACATTCAATAACTCTAATAAAATGGAGCTTTTGGGTGCATTTTCGATAGTGATACAGTTCAAGAGAGAGCTGCCTGGGCCTTACCTTTGCCTGAAGCTTGTGGGTGTGGCCTGGGACCATGTCGGTTAAAACTCTGGAGAATTGACCAAGAATTTGAAAGTATACAGCAACCCCTCTGCTAGCTCAATCTAGTTGTAACTAAAACATTCACCGGCAAAAATAGTTTTTGTCAGCCGTTGTGGTTAAAACACTCACGCTACACTGGAGAGAGAGCGGCAGGTTGAAACGTTTGGAAAATGTTTTTAATGCTGACTCAGCAAAATGGCTCATTTGGCTGCCTGAGAAATCAACTGATCTGCTTTTTTCAGCGTAGAAACGACTTCAGATTCTTGCAGTTTCAGTTTTACACCCAACAATGACTGAAAAAACTAACGTTGGTTAAATATTTTAGTTGGCTATCCCTTTAAGAGTAAAATCCAACCCCTTTTTCTTATTTTAATTTGAATTCATTCATTCATTCATTTTATATTATTATTATTTATTTATTTCCTTTCTGACACCATTGTTTTATTAAGGCCCTTGTCTGGAGGTAGGGGTGGGGGGGGACTGGTCTTGTGGGATTATTACTTGATCTTATTTGTTTTTTATATCCTTGATACTTTAATTCTGTGTTTTCTCCTGTAAACTGCTGTGTGTCTGAGAAAAAGTCAATAAATAAATTGTTTAAAAAAAAAAAAAAAAAAGTAAAATCCAAGCCATTTAGCTTACAGGATTTCTGGGTAATGAAGTCCTCCAAATTCACGGTTACCTCTCGCTGCCACTTGGGGCCGCCAAATTGCCTGGTGCAGCTTTAACAATGGAAGCAACAAACATCTTTGAACTCCTCAGCATACTACTGATAAATAACTTGTCCCCTGTCTGAGCCATGGGTCACATCCAGCCATCCAAAAGCCTGTAGCAGCCTGTCACATACCACATGCAAATGAGTCCAGTGAGGTCCCTTCCCTTTGGAGGGAAAAATACATCAATTAGTTGGCATGGAGATTTAATTGTCCAACAATCCAACAGCCGTCTTTTTTTTTTTTTTCCCTCTGGAGCATAATAAGATAATTATTCCATATGTCTGCTTGCTGCCACAGACCATGTATACATCACACTGGCACAGCATGGGTACACCTCTGCAGAAATAGCATGGAAATAATGACCTCTTAATATGAATGAATCAGATGAAACATGCAGATTATTTTATGCATTTTAGTTTCAGATTATTTTTCATGCAGTTTGATTACAATAATGCAGAGGCGTGACGTCTGCATTAGCTAATAAATGATTTATGAATTTTATTTTCGGATTATTTCTCATGCAATTTGATTACAATAACGCAGAGGCGTGACGTCTGCATTAGCTAATAAATGATTTATGAATTTTGCGACGGCCACTTGAACAGCATAAGTGAAGGCGTACAAAATGCATGAAAAAAGTGTAGTAACATTAAAGCTGAAGAAACTATGCCTATATCTCTGATCTTTCAATCCTGTTTGAGTGGTTGCTTTAGCCTGGTGTAATTTCATCAGAAATATTGATATGTCTTGACAAATGACAAGGGAATACACAAACAGCTTTATTGGCAAATCTTTTTGATCTTCTGTAGAGGTGCATCCACTATTCCCAAACCAAATGCGTCTCATTGTGTTACACAAGACAGATGCAACACCCTTGATCTAATTTGACTCAAAATAGCTGGACGAAATGACGGAAAAGTACTGCAATTTTCTCATTTTCCTGTATCTGGAGCTCCTTTTCCTTCAAAGGGATACAAGATGCCATTGGACGAGGTACAGTACCACAAAATAATTCCATTTTCCCCACAATGAAGTAATTCCTATCAAGGCCTCAGACTGAAAAATCAGGACTATTCGTGCTCAGGTTTTTGGTGACTATTCAGCGTCTGAAGTAAGATGAAATATTATTTAGTATGATAAGCCATGACAAACCATTGTGTAATAAAGGTGATCCTAGATGCATGAAACAAGGAGCAGTAGTGTTGGTTTAGCTTTGATCTGCAGCGACAGACGCACTTCGGTGATTTGGTTTCCGGGCCATAGCATCTAATTGAGTGTCAATACAATATTGACTTATTTTAGAGTAACTAAGGTAAAAAAAAAATCAGAGAAGAGCCTTCGTTTCGCGCGAGGCTGTCGGACAATCAATCAATCCACACGTGCAAACATACATGCATTTAACATGTGCAAAGATATACATACACACACAGGAACAAACAGGCCGAAATATGGCTCCCTCGCATGGGACAAATCGCCTCAAACACACACATGGATGTATGTGTGCTTGAAAAACGCACACACACACACACGCATGCACACACGTACACACACACTTAGACACACTCACACACAATACAGGGCCTTAATAGAGCCCCCAATTAATGTCTAATTATAGTTTTGTCCTGATGGCAGGAGGCAAAACTCTATCAGTCCCCTAATGGCCGTGGTGCTTTTGTGCTCCTAGCAACCAGCCGGTCTTTTGTATGGGCTACATACACTCCGAGGCCATGTGAAAGCTGCCTATGGATCGCTGCTTTGTTATTTATAGAGCAGCATTTCATAATGGCCTTCACAAAAGCAAATAAATCAGTCGTAATAAGCTGGTGTCCACCAGGACTGATGCATAAAATACAAGAGGAAAATCTACAATGGTTTTACTGCTGCAAATAGACAAAGAAGCTAATTGACTTTTTCAAGAGATCCTATGTCTGCTGTCCTATTTAGCATGTACAGTAGGCCTACATCTATGGGGTCTATGTCTCTTTGATAGAGGTTGCAAGGGTTTGTGTGCTATGTAGGGTTTGACCAATACGAGTTTTTGACCAATATGTTTTAATTTGACCATTTCAATGCTAAAAGATTCCAAGTATACAGCGTTTTCCCCAGGTTTTTATTCTTGTCAGGGTGGAAAAGTCTCAGAAACAGCATTTAGACCATCATGGGACACTAAAACTCTCCACTGAAACCCGGACTAATGAAATTCTTTTTAGTGTTAGCAGCTCTTTAGGACCCACCCACCCATTCAGTGATAGGGAAATAAAGAGTTAGTTTATAAAAAACATTATTGAACAATTAATTTCATGAATAAAATGTGAAAAGAAAATCAAATGTCCAGCCTATTTCTCTGTAGCTGTGATCAGGGAGGAACCCCCATCATAACAAAAGTGGAACACTGTCTGGCTGATATCTGATATTTAATATGTCAATGGCCAAATCTATCGCTCTACCATGCTAAGTACATGCAGGATAAGCAGACAGTGAGCTATAAAAATAGAGTTAAAAAAAAACAATATTCAGTTTCTGAATCATTAACTAATCTTTGAAATTGTCCTGCTGGAAAATGAAAAAAATACATAGAAACACACCGAGTAAAGTGAGTACACATTCTGTATGGCTTTTCCTTCATTCATTCATCCATCCTTCAGTATTTAAGATAATATCAAACTTTATTGATCCCTATGGGGAAATTTGGTCGTTGCAGCAGCAAAATAGGATTCAGCAGGTAAAAATAGAATAGAAAATAAGCAAAAAAACAAAACAAAACAAAACACAACAGTAGAAATAACATAACCAGTTGAGGCAATACAACTGTGGGGTTATATACACAAAAGGGGGGGGTTATATAAACATATGCATCTGACAACTCCAACATGTTAAATATACTGTGTGGGTGGGAAGTATGGGGAAGAATATGGATTACTAACATTTATGGATTTACTTCTAGTTCTTACTTAGAGATGTTACTAATCATCACAATTGCTTATTTAAATATGGATTTTAGATATGGAAAGCCATCATGGCCCAGTTGACATACTAAATGGTGGCCAATAGTGGACTGAATAGCTTTACATTTGGGCTTAAACATGTTTGCTTCACTGGCCACCACAGCATATGAACCTGTGTTTTTAGATTAGCCTCTTCAGCTGTGCAGTCATTTGGCACACATGAATCAATACAACTATCAATAGCATGTTGGGCTCTTTTATTAGGGGACAGGATTTATTTGAGAAGCAAATTTAAAGACCCAGAAAAATATTTGATTTCCATGTCAAGGGTCAGAGGATGGGTCACAGTGGCGCAAAACAGTAAATCTTTCCAATGATGCCGCCATGGATTTTTTTTTTTTGTGCTCACTGTTTCTTGTCTAATTGAAAATACCATGACAGATCACAATGGAATTATTCGCCCATAGGGTAATGATGTCTATGGGCTGAGCTACTTAGCGTGGGTAACTACCTCAAGTCAGTTCAGGTCACTTTATCTTTGTCAACATGTCAGGCTGGAGAAAGTAAGCAAACCTAAGGGAGGGATAAACACCCCAGGATCCAAAAACATGTAGAAGAATGTTAGATCTTCCCAAGGTTGGACCATTTTTCTTTCTTTTTTAAAAGGGAATATTGAGTTATACCAACCAACATGAATGGACTTGAAAGGCAGAGGCAGTGCGAGGCACGCTGCTGCTTAAGTTGGGAAATGAAAGAATTCAAAGTCACTGAACTTTAAATTGGAAAAATTAATGAACGGGAAAAATGTGTTCTAAATGCATGCATTCTGTGCTGAGAATCCCAAACTGCATCAAACCATTGTACCAAATAATCACAGTAAAGGACATCCTAAAGCGTATTATAGTTTTTATACAACAGTTACCAATGCATGTCTACTGTCTGAAAAGTCTTGTTCAAAGTAGTGAACATACATAAGAATAAATCACTGTGGAAAACAAGAAAGATGGATAACTAGTTCCACTCATAGAGTTGGCATATGTGCATGGTTGGAAGTTTTTGAGTGATCAGATCAATCTTTTGACGGATCAAAATTGGTTGAGACTACATGCAGTATGAACTGCTATTGACAACAGTTTGTCCATTAACTGCTTCTGTTTATAATAGGCATCACACATTCCTATAGTAGCTGTGCGACTAGAGAGTCAGATAATACAAATGCACCAAAGAATGTCAACATGATAGCAGCTAGATGCCTTTGTCGTGAAGGCATTTCCATTTAATGGAGTTAAACAGGGCTTTTGAAAGGGAACGGAATTCTCATTATCTTGTAAAATGTAAGTGTGAGGTGAAAGCTAAGATGAATAAGAAGACAGTCCATAAATACACAGAAATTGAGTTGTAATGGAGGAGAGAAAGTCATCAGCCTCATTGTCATTTCCATGCTGGGTTGGTGGATACTGAAAACTATCACTGTATCACATCATACTAGTGATTGATCCATGATTAATAAAAAAAACATCTCACACATCTATGGTTGCAAGATTAACCCTCTCATCGCCCTAGCAGTAAAAAATAGTGTAGCTAAGAAATATATATATTTTTGGAAACAAAACACAAGATCACTTCTCATTCATACAATTGTCAGACAAGACATACTAATAATTTGCCACATCTTTACAGAGGCTTTGCTGTTGTATCACTTATCTATTATCAATCAGGTGTGGCTCCATCATGGAGGTCCATCAGAGAATTGGCTGTTAGTTAATAACTTCTAAATCTATAACAACCAGCCTTGAAAAAAAGAGCTAGCTGAAAAAGCTTGTTGTGGTCTGGCTGTAGATCCAGTCAGTAGGTAAAAGTGAATAGTCTTATAAGATAGATTTGTGTCCAAAGAGTTATACATTTTAAACTGAGACAATTTCTAGTGAATTAAATTATAGTGAAATTAAACTTTTGCTCATTTTGCTGGGGACCCCCTGGAGCCCCCTCAAGGACTCTTGGAAGCTCATCACAAACCCCCTGGAACAGCCCCAAGGACAGACACGGTGATTTCTATGACAAAAATTCAACTTTTCATAATTTTGCAAGGGACTTTCTGACCCCCTCAGTGACCCCTGGAACCTCACCAAAGAGCCCTAGAATCCCCTCAAGGACCTGGAACATCCTCAAGGACCCCTGGAAACCCTCAAGGACCCTGGCGCCTCATCAATGACTTCTGAAACCTCCTCACAGACCTTTGAGGAGGCTTCCACAGACTTCCTGACCCCCTCAGTGACCCCTGGAACCTCATCAGAGATCCCTAGAATTCCCTCAAGGACCCCATGGAACCTCCTCAAGGACCCTTGAAACACCCTCAAGGAATCTGGGCGCTGGGAGTCCCAGGACCCCAGTTTGAGATAGAACCCCCTCAAGCACCCCTGGAACCTCACCAAAGATCCATAGCACCCCCTCAAAGATCCCTGAACTTCCTCAAGGGCTTGTGCACCTCATCAAAATCCCTAGAATCTGCTCAAGGACCCCTGGAACCTCACCGAAGATCCCCAGAACCTCCTCAAGGACCCCTGGAACCTCACCAAAAATCCCTTGAATCCCCTCAAGGACCCCGGAACCCCCTCAAGGACCTCTGGAACCTCACCAAAGATCCCCAGAACCCCTTCAAGGACCCCTGGAACCTCCTCAAGGACCCCTGGAACCTCACCATAGATCCATATAATCCCCTCAAGGACCCCTGGAACCTCATCAAAGATCCCTGGAACCTCCTCAAGGACCCTTGGAACACCGTGAAGGAATATGGGTGTTGGAGAACCACGGTCAGATACCAGACTGCTAAGCAGGAAGGTAGAACCCCCTCAAACACCCCTGGAACCTCACCAAAGATCCCTAAAATCCCCTCATGGACTTCTGGAACCTCCTCAAGGGCCCCTGGAACTTCACCAAAGATCCCCAGAACCCCCTCAAGGACCCCTGGAACCTCATCAAAGATCCCCAGAACCTCATCAAGGACCCCTGGAACCTCACCAAAGATCCCCAGAACCCCCTCAAGGACCCCCGGAACTACCTCAAGGACCCCTGGAACCTCACCATAGATCCCTATAATCCCCTCAAGGACCCCTGGAACCCCCTCAAGGACCCCTGGAACCTCACCAAAGATCCCCAGAACCCCCTTGAGGACCCCTGGAACCTCCTCAAGGACCCCTGGAACCTCATCATAGATCCCTATAATCCCCTCAAGGACCCCTGGAACCCCCTCAAGGACCCCTGGAACCTCACCAAAGATCCCCAGAACCCTCTCAAGGACCCCCGGAACCTCCTCAAGGACCCCTGAAACCTCACCATAGATCCCTATAATCCCCTCATGGACCCCTGGAACCCCCTCAAGGGCTCCTGGAAACCCTCAGAGATCCCTGGAACCTCCTCAAGGACCCCTGGAACCTCACCATAGATCCCTATAATCCCCTCAAGGACCCCTGGAACCCCCTCAAGGGCTCCTGGAAACCCTCAAAGATCCCTGGAACCTCCTCAAGGACCCCTGGGTAAGCAGGTAAGTTGGTGTGTCTGAGTTGTGAGGGCTGTGGTTGGGATTGAAGCAGGGTGTGGGGGGGATCTGGTGGTCGGTCAGACACAGTGACGTCTATGACAGATAGATCCTTCTCTCAGCCATGCTGGAGACAGAGGAGCTGCTCTTCAGCCTCTCTGGGGAGGCTTCTAGCGTGTCTCCTAATGTGGTGGCGGCACATTGGGTAACCAGATCACTACGCGCCCGGCGCTAAAAAGCTAACAGTCTGGACTCAGAAGGCATCTGTGGTCAAGACTTTCTCTCTCTCTTCCCTTTCTCTCACTTCCTTATCTCTATTTCCTCCAGTAGGAGGGTATTAGGGCTGCTGCTGTTTATTGGAGTCAGACCAGGAATGGAGGAGTGGAGGGAAAAGAAAGGAAAAGAAAAAAGAAAGCAATTAAAGACTAAGGAAAATTTTTGTTTTTATCAACAAGAGAGTTTGAGTTTTCTCTCAGTCCACACCCTCATGTCTAGGGTTCCTACACATTTTTCCTATTCTGTTTAAAATTCAATACTTTTTGAGACTTAAAACTTCTTGGCTGGATTTTAACATTTTGGTTTATGTTCACTATGATGAGTGATGTAGTGGAGGGTAAATCCACCATACCAACTTTTTATTTGCAGAATAGAGTTTACTACTTTTTTATACTGCCAAAATGAAATAAATTCAAAGCATCTATCATAGTAAGTAGTATCAAACTGAGTTATATGAAGATAAGGCTGTTTTGAGGACAAATATATAAATTAACCCCTAACACCCATTTTCCTTAGAGGAAAATTACGGGCTCTTACGGGTTAATGCTTTTCTGAAAATAGAATTGATTTCTATCGGTGGTTGTTTGTCTTATGATCATCACCGATTGGAGGTCATACAGTTTACCCTCCTTTTAATTACCACTACATCACTGAGTCAGACCATCAGATTCCTCCATCTCAGTTGTATCCTTGCATGAATTTTTTTATTTTTTATTTTTTTTTTTTTACACCAAAAGCCCTTTAAAAAAAAAAAAAAAATGCAAGAGCTATTTGTGATTTTGAAAAACGCCATCAGCCATCTTGATAATTGGAGGATGGCTGGTAGTCTCATTACATCTTGAAACCAAGATGTTTAGAGGTAATGAATGAGTGCCAGTCAGACCTTTCAGTTTCTTCAGTGATGACAAGATAAAATACATTTTAGTCTGTCCAAATTTGTCCATTTTTGTCAAGCATGACATGATTGGTCAGAGCTGTCATCACTATACAGTTGATCAAGCTATTGGATGTGTGTCATGGTGCACTAATTGAAGCTAAATATAAGGCTTTTGGCCACAGTATGACAGACCTTGATGGGCAGTTTGGTCCAAACAATTCCTTTTCATTTTCATACATATCTACATATTATACTATACTCTATCATGCAGTTGGAACTGTTGAGCAAATGAACAGTAGTTCTGCTGAGAATGGGTATGAATAGGAAATATATGAAAAAAGGGGGAGGGTCACTTCTGAGAGCTACACTTAGCTTTGTGTTCATCATTCAGACATGTCATCACATGGAATTTAAAGTGGTAATCCGCAAGTTCCTCATTTATTTGCCTCCATCTTTGGTGCTATGGTTGCTGTTGCAGTGGTTGATGACAGTGCTAGCCAAATGGCAAACAGTAGCATCTGATTCCCACAGTTTTGGAGGAGGTGGCAGAAAAAAACAAAACAAAACAAAACAAAACACATGAAGCAGCGATGAAATATGACAGTCAAAGAGTCAAACTGATCTTATCACCATACTTGCTGTAACTTGCTGTGGCATACTTGCATACCTGCTGAGTCTGATGTTGAAAGACCTGAAACACTAAGAGAACACAGTTTACATCAGTGGTAATGTTTACAGAGATGGAAAAAACACAACTCTTGAAATAGCTAGCATGCTAAGCTAACGCGCAGAATGTTCTATAGACATGGATACAAGTCAAAATATTGGGTTATAAATAATCATAATAAATACAGCTGCTAGCAGCAATGAACAGGTTACTCTCTGAAACATTATGTGTTGTGGACATGAATAATGTGAAGATTATGTTCCTCCACCTTGAAAGGATTATGTAGCAATTGGATACGCCATTTTCACGTGTTGTGTCGTGTGAAAAGGTTAGCTCATGGTTAAGTTTAGGCAAGTAAAACAAGTAAGCTAGGATTTTGGTCACGGTTTTAGAAGAAAAGATATTAGCTGAAAATGAAAACGTCCCTCCCAGTAGAAAACTTGAGTACTTGAGGAATTGAACCCGGGTTGTCGGAGCTGAAGGTAAATGTATCCTCCCCTCCCCCCCGCCCCCCCGACCTCCACTCCCTTACTTTCCACCGCGCCATTTCAATGTCAAACTCCTGCCCGTCTCTAGTCGTGTCTCCTCCACCTAATCCTTTTCCTGGAGGGGGAAACAGATTTCTCTCACTTTTCATACACAGGGCACGTTATTTGCATTTTAAGAGGTCGTGCCCATTTCGCAAAAATTTCGGAAAGACCGGGGCTGTTTTGTCCTGGTCCTACTCTTGTTCTCTTACACTTACATGGTTCTCCTTACATTTCCTGTTGGTGGACTCATATGCTGAACTTCTTGATGAACCCTAATTAATTCTATTTAGGTATCCTGAAGGTATTACGATTGTGCCCTTGCCGCAAGATCAAACCATTCACCAAGCAGCAAGTTTTCATCTCCTATCTCCTATCAAAATTAGAGCTTGGTAAAAGAGCATTCTCTGGCTATGGCAATGGCTATGAAGAATTTTAAAAAATATCTTAAGTTAATGTATGTGAGACAATAGGAATATGTAATTAATGATGATATAATTCATTGTATATAAGGTGGGTTCCCTGCTGTATACAGGACATCAATTGTTGTTCTTTGTTGTTTTAATGTTTAAATGTTTTTTTTTTTTGTGTTGCACAATGTATGGGGCTAATTGTGGGTTTTAAGTGTTTTAATTGTACAAATATTGTTTGTTTCTGTTTGTATCTATTAAAGTGATGGTTTTATGTTGAGGACTCTTGGAAGAATAGCCCAGTTGGGCTAAAAGAGATCCTAATAAAAAATCAAATCAAATCTTCACTGTGATGTATTAGCATATTCCACACTTTCCTGACTATTTTACAAACAGGCACTCTATCATCAGGGTGCTCTTTGACCAAAGAAGTGGACCCACGGACATGATCATGGGATCAATCTGAGTGAGAAAAATTGAATCATTGCTTTATATTTAGAAGATTTTCTACTATTATTTCACCCCAAACATCTATACACTTGTGTTGTGTGGTGTTACTGTAATATAAAATCACATTCATTCATTCATATGGAATTGTATATTACCCGAGAAGTTTGTGTAATCACCCCATGCTTATTAGAGAAGATGTTTATTGGCTAGCAACATATTTATACAGTGATATGCGATATTATTGGAAAAGGAGCTATATTTACTGCCCAGCTCTGTATAATGCATCCCCGTGGAGTATAAAACATTAACTCCACTATGCGTATCCCTAAGCATAAGATCATACTAATGGCACTGCCAGATCAGGGTTACACACCACCCACCTGCACTTTAGAGGATAAATCATCCATCACTTCCCTTTTAAAATGGACAGAAAATGTATCGTTCTATACACTCTGCCTCATAGCCCCAACAAATGAAGAAGACAGTATCAGCGCAAGTCCCGGGCCAGACTCACAACAACGTATTGATGTTCTCCCCCCTTCACCCTCTAAGTGAGTATAAGGTATCCACAAGCTCCAAGGTTGGCGCCAGCCTCTGTCTTTTATGCACCGCAAACCAGAATTAATTGCAAATCAATCGAACAAAGTACAACTGATCAGTAAACCAATTAGTAATTTTAGCTCTTTGTCCAGGTTTAGCTTTCCAGAGGCTTCCACTGTATTATGATTTTTTTTTTTCATTCATATTTATAGGTTGGTTTTCTCATGCATATGGTGACTTTTACATGATAAAAGACAATGACGGACCAAACAAAAGCCACTATACTGTACAGTAGGGCTGAACGATTTTGAAAAAATATCTGATTGCGATTATTTTGACTGATATTGCAATTGCGATATGATTTGCGATATTAGAGGGAATGATCATTTTTACATCGTTATTCTCATTTTCATTGAAAAACATATTCAAATGATTATGGTGTGATTTTTGCGGGGGATCTGTACCAAACAAAGATGTTTTCTTAAGTCTGTAGAATATGATGTGTAGGCCAGGACATCTCTGCAGCACGATAATATTTCATTTAAAATGGTATTTTGACACACATTTCGCCTTTAACAAATATTGCGCCTCCTGGGATTTGAAAATTGCAGTAGGCCATATTGCGATTTCGATAAAATTTCGATGAACTGTTCAGCCCTACTATACAGCCCCTAAACTAAGCTTGACAGTAGTAGTACCAAAGGCATATGGATATATAGATAGATAGATAGATAGATAGATAGATAGATAGACAGACCAAGAGGAAATTCGAGCAGTAATACAAGACATTAACAGTTCACAGCACACAGACATGAGGATATATTGGCACTAGAGATATACAAAAAATAATTAAACCAAAAGTAGTCCAAGATGTACATTAGGACCAAAAAAACCAGAAGAGATTTGTGGTGTCTGTCACACTTGTCATTCACTTTCCACTGGCCA
The DNA here is from genome assembly GCF_046629955.1 of Centroberyx affinis. Classification (NCBI taxonomy): domain Eukaryota; kingdom Metazoa; phylum Chordata; class Actinopteri; order Beryciformes; family Berycidae; genus Centroberyx; species Centroberyx affinis. The sequence goes on from NW_027281455.1 coordinate 62,169, forward strand.
GGTGAGTGGCTTGTTCAAACTAAGTATATATTTAAATCATCAATGATGCATGGATACACTAGTCTGCAAAAAAACATGAAGAGGCCCTCCAGCAAATTGTCACATTGACAGATTGAACATGATATACGGCGATGTGTGAATGTGACGTTTGTTTAGTATTTATTAATCCCTCCCCGCCAAGCTGCGCCCGAAAAAATTGATGCCGCCGGTTTTGAATCATAGATGACTCTCTGTAATGATGACGGAGGAATTATATGTGTCTGGCAGGCTTATCAGGCAGCTAAGTATATCCCATGTCAGTTGTTTGTGCCGACACGAGACTCAGTCAGAACTATCAAAGTATTTATGCTGTCATGCTTCAACAGAAAATCACCTCCCAATCCTGCCTCTGCTGTTCCTCGAGCATAATCATCCCTAATTTCAATGTGCGGGGCTTCGGGAACTTTAGCGGCGGCAAATCTCGGGGTTTTGTGGGCATTTACTCAGCAGAAGGGTGTAATATCAACACGCGAGGAGGACAGAAGGAGAATGCGAGAGCTATAACACATTCTCCGCCAGTAATTTCCCCCTGACAGCTGATAGGTAATTTTCATGTCTGTCCATTCAGAGGTGGACCCGCGCTGCGATTAGACCACCGTGGGTAAGACAGGGATTGTGGTAATACCTGCTTTCCTGTCCTCATTGCTCGAATCCATTTGATTGCCGCTGACCATTGACTATGTCAGAGCAGGAGCCTGAAGAAATGCGTTTCTTTGAATTATGTTATATGATTTAGTACAGTAATTCTCATATCAAGGACCTCTGATTTAGTCCATATCAGGGCGACAGAGCCCCATTTGATGAGATTTTGTCTCTGGGACCCAAATCTGTGAATATTTTTATTGTTAGATATGATTTTGTCCAGAATTCTGTATTGTAGGTAGAGAGATAACAGTGAAACTATGATCAAAACAGTCATTCTTCTACATTCTCTAATTGTGTTCACTTCTTGTAAATGATCATCAATTTGCTGAGGACCCCATGGAACCCCCTCAAGGACCTCTGGTGGTCCCCGGACCCCACATTGAGAACCACTGATCTATAACTATGATCAAAATAATCCTTCTTCTACATTCTCTAATGGTGTTAACTTCTTGTAAATGAAATAATGGTGAAGTTTAACAATTAATTAATTTGCTGAGGACCCCCTGGAACCCCCCTCAAGGACCCCTGGTGGTCCCCGGACCCCACGTTGAGAACCACCGATTTAGCAGATTACAATGTTCTTGGACAACAGCAGGGGCGGACTTCGTGATTTGGGGGCCCTAGGCAAAGGCAAGCATGGGGCCCCCTGAATCCCAACCCTTTCCCTTTTCAATCCATCCTTTCTATACATTACCTTCAAGTTGGGCTGAGCAAAGTATGCATGCAAGGACATTTTTTTTTTTTTTCCACTCTACATGGGTAGCTTTGCTGATTATTATTATTATTATTATTATTATTATTATTATTTTACTTCTCTCTACTGAGTCGCAAGTAAAATTAGCTTAAAGTCAAATGGCACAATCACAAGAAGTGGAATAGCCCACTGTAGCCTGAATGAGTAGGGGGGGGGAGACCATGACGGGTGTTTTTCAATAGGTACATTTATTTTAAATTGATTAAAAATAAGTTTGCATTTGTTCTATTCATGTCTTCTGTGGGGCCCTCTGGCTGCCGGGGCCCAAGGCAGTCGCCTACCTTTGCCTAATGGTAAGACCGCCCCTGGACAACAGGTACAGTACAACACCTTCGATATCAAAAATACCTATCAAAGCAGAGTAGCTGTTATCATTTCCTTATCTGCTGAAGTTCCCATGCGAGAAATGAAACCAAATGAATGATTAACCAGCGCCAGCAGGATGTCAGACTCTCCAACTCGCTTTCTAGAAATACTTTTTTTTTTTTTTTTTTCTCATCGCAGCCCTTATCTCAGCCTGTGGGAATGGAGCGGTAGCAAAACAAACTTCGGCTTATCTTCCAATATCTAGTGTTTTTCATACATCATTCCTCACGATGGTCATAATTGTGATTTGATTCATCGGAATTTGTGCCGATTGCGAACGTTATAAACCAACACGAAAAGGCCTTTGTGTGGCTTTCGCGATTTCTCGATGATAACATTCAAGCAAACCTATGCATGTGATACCGTACGCTCCGATAAGACTATATTTGCGCCCGGACAACCAGCTGTTTGCACAAGCCGCTTAATTAATCTGCATTTGAACGTATTATTTGACAGACACCTTTGAGACAAAAGAACCCCAGTCAAAAACTGATTTTTTTTTTAGTCGTTCCCAAGGTCTCCGATTGTCTCGGGACACATTACCAGTGAATTACTTCAAATTAATTTTCATAAACAACCAAGTCCACCACAACAGTGATAAAAGGTACCTGGAACAGAGGCGGGGGGGAAGGGGGTGGAGGGGGGGGGGCAAACATAAAAAATTGCCTTCACGATGTTACATTAGAGCTACAAAAATACAGATGAGCCATGCCTGGCGAGCTGGAGATCTCATTGATTATTTCATTTTTGCGACGGGGGGGGGGGGGGGGGGAGGAGGGGGGGGAAAGAAAAAGAACTAAATCTGGTGGAGGAAAATGACTGGCCGGAGCTAATACCATGATGTACCATCTTGAGGCTCTAAGATCTTTTTAATGTATTCTCCTCTCCGTGGCCGGGGCCTGAAAGGGAAAGGGGAAGAGGGGAGCTGAATGGATTCCATTAATTTAATTGAAGCAGGCCCTGACAAGAGATAAAACATCTTGGGCCCACATCTCTTCAGGGTTGGCGCTGGGCTTCATAGTAAACAAGCCGTGATCCGTAAACAAAGCCCGGAGAGCACCGCCACGCTCTATAGAGACTTCAAGGCCATGGAATATGTCAGAGATGGGCTTGAATGGATACTGAAGAGCCCCCACCCCCCCGCCACCCCCACCCCCACCCCCCTCCTTCCCCTACCTCCCTCTCCCCCCCCCTCCCCCCCCCCCACTTAAGTATTCAAGCTGTATTCTGACCATTGTGCCTCTGCTCTGTGGAGATTTTGATGCTGGTAGACTTGCTATTTCAGTGGCAGTACCTGCAGCGGATCAAGCAGAAAGAGAGACATCCACTCCAACAAGGGCATTGAAATATGGATGGCATTGTTGAGGACCGGAGATGATAAGAACCCACCTCCGCTTTGATGTTGTACCCCCCCCCCCCCCCCCCCCGCGCGATATAATATACGCCCACGCGACGTACGGCGTTTCGCGCGTCGACTTTGCGATAAACACGCCAACGAAATTCCTCAAATCGTCATTTTCGCGTAAAAGAAAAGACAAGTCCACCTGCTGTCCGTGACAATCGGCGGCACATGTGGCGAACAGCGCATCGGGTGAATCCAGCTGACAGGAGTTGAAAGCTCCCGTAAATGGGGTCCGCTGAATGCTGAGCGCGTATAGCGCATGTTGCTCGCCACTCAAAAGCAACTGGTATTTGGATATGTCACATTCTTACCTGAATTGTTCCTCAGCAGGCACTAGCTTTTCACCGAGGTTGAATGGCAATACAAAACCCGGCAGAATCCATTAGAAGAGGAATAGCTTTATCCCCAGAACAGTGAGAGTAGATGGCTAGGACAATGCAAGCCATCTACCACAAACTGGGCCTGCATGGCTGGCGAATGCGGGTTATGAACAGAATGCCAAGGTTGCAGCCTTTGTCCACCCTCTCTGTAAGCACCCTGTTCTGCTGGCAATTCAGTTGCATTTGGGTTGAATGTGGACTTCTCTCAACCTTAAAACCATCACACTTAAGTGCTGCCTCTCTACGTTTAACCATAATTGCGAAATGTATACTTGGGTCATAAATAGTTACTTATCATCAGTGGTGGAAGAAGTACTGAGATCTTTTACTTCAGTAAAAGTATCAATACAACAATGTAAAGATACTCCATTACAAGTAAAAGTCCTGCATTCAAAATCTTACTTAAGTAAAAGTACATAAGTATTGGCAGCAAAATGTACTTAGAGTATCAAAGTAAACGCACTCATTATGCAAACTGTCCCCATTTAGAGAGTTATATTTTTCATAAATTATTGGAATATTAATACTGATTTACTGACATACATGTACATGTAAGCAGCATTTTAAAGTGAAGCTTATCTTAACAATTTAGCTATACTTTTGGGTAGTCTAATCTATAACAATGCTATTGTATAGTTATTTTATAAAGATGATCAAATGTTTTAAATATAAAATATTGATCTGAAAAGTAACTAGTAACTATTGCTGTGAAATAAATGTAATGGAGTAAAAAGTACAATATTTCCCTCTGAAATGTAGTGGAGTATAAATATAAAGTAGCATAAAATGGAAATACTCAAGTAAAGTACAAGTACCTCAAAATTGTACTTAAGTACAGTACTTGAGTAAATGTACTTAGTTACTTTCCACCACTGCCTATCTTTCACTTAAATGGCATAAAAATCGATCCGACTGACTGAATTGGCACCTTTACATTGAGAAACAACCTCAATTGTTATCCCGTAATCAAATTCTATTACAGCGTGCTAAAGACTAATTCAGATTAGGTTTCCCTGTAAGTGCTGCACTAAGGAGAAATGCTGTTTTGTGACCAGCTACGTCTTACCATTGTGACAGGAAAGAAAAAGGCTGGAGCAACTCGAGCCACTCCGCGTGAAACTCCCGCTGTGAAGAAAAGAGTGATCCTTTTCCTTTTTACAGAGCAGAGTTAAATGAAGAGATCGGTCCATGTGTAAACTTGGACCCGCTGCTTTCGCAAGAGTTCAGAAATCAGGTTCATATCAGATGCCTGGGACTCAACATTACCTTTGTGATCATAGGAGAGATCATAAGAGACAAGCCAGCAAATCGGATGGACGGTGAAAGCAGGAATGGAGACTTCTCTAGGTCTTCTGCTATCTCTATATATAAAAAAGACAGTATTGCCATTTGCACTAAAGCTGAAAAGCTACAAAGACATCATTCGATAACAGTAGACACTAATGTCTTCTGCCATGTATCTTTATTTTTGTCAGGCAGGTTACAATTTTACAATTTTTGGACACTTATTAAATCCCTTATTCCAGTGATTCTCAACCGTTTTCATATCAAGGACCCCTAAATTAATACACATTAGGGCCACGGACCCCCATTTGATGATGATTTTGTCTCTTGAATGCTAATTGGAGAATATTTTTATTGTTAGATATGATTTTGTCCAGAATTCCAGGACTATCTGTATTGCAGGTAGAGAGATAACAGTGAAACTATCATCAAAACAGTCATTCTTCTACATTCTCTAACATTCTCTTGTGTTAACTTCTTGTAAAACAAATAATGCTGAAGTGGAACAATTCATCAATTTGCTGGGGACCCTCGGGAACCCCCTCAAGGACCCCCTGGTGGTCCCCGGACCCCAACATGAAAGCCTTGGTTCCAACTGACTTTACAATGACCTTAACCAGTGTACTGAGCTGGTAAAGTCTCACTTTCTCTAACATGATTTTCTCTACAGCTCTTGGCCTGAGCCAGGTCCGCCAGTTCCTTTACTTGACAGTTATTAAAAAAGTTCACGATAATCACTAGCATTCGTAACTGCATAAGACTAAAGGTAAAATTGCACTAAAACTCTATTAAGCCTCTCCCATATCACAACCAGCAACTACCCTGTATCTGACTTTATTTTGCCTCACTTTGATCTCAACTCTTCAACCAGTGGACATCTTTTCATGCGCATCAAAAATGCGATTTTAATGCAATTAAGGCAGTAAAGCAAGTAAGGCAGAGTCTGCACTGGGCTAAATTAAGGGCTGATTCTTACTAATATTTGTCATCCACAACTGCCTGTAAGATATATGAGGGCCGTCTCTTCTGGTTGATTAAATCTCTGTAGCCATTTGAAGGTAGCATTCCATCTGCAGCCTTTAATTTAAGGGATGTGCTACGCATTTACGCACGCATCATCCAGTGTGAGTACCTTGATTAAATCTTGCACAGCCAGCACCAACTACACAAACTTCTGGGCTTTAATGCACACCGAACGGGTCGGGTATAACATTCATATAGCTATTCCGCACAGCTTGCAAGATTATACAGTGCAAATCATAAGAGGGAGAGAGAGAGCACAGATGCTGTAGATGACACGACTCCATTCCAGAGTTCTCTCCGCACTCTGCATCGCTGAATTCCCAACAGGCTTCCGAAAAAGTGGTGCCTGAAGCATTTTTCATTGCAATAAAGACCTGCAGCTGCGATAAACAACATAATGTGGCAGAGCAGAAGCTAAAACTAACACTAATCCTACCTTGAACGTACCAGGATAAGTCAGGAAACAAAATAGTATAGAATAGAATAGAATAGATTTATTTCAAAACATGTTAAAAAAAAGAATATAGGCCTATATATGTAAGAAAACAAAACAAGAATAACCAATAAAATTAACAGTAAACATATACAACAAATTCTCAATAAACAACATAACTAAATAAATATTACATGTCCGAAATGGAGTAGGAAGAAGTAAAATACTTATTTGGTCCGACCCCTTTTCTAAACTTAATCAATGAACTTAATGTTTATAGTCCAACTATCCACCCCAGTGTCCATCATACACAACTTTAATAATTACTTCTATGTTCATCCTCTTTATACATACATTATCTCTGTGTACATCCTCTTTATACATACATAATCAACCTCTATGTTCATCCTCTTTATACATACATACTCTATGTATGGAAATGCTCAAGACTCAATTCATTTTCTGCTGGTAAGTATTAGAACCTTAGTTACCACCTTAGTACTCAGTAAGACAAAAGTAACCTGATTTCAATACAGAATACCACTGAGCAACACCTGGATCTGGTTCTATAAGTGCTTATCTTAGTAATTAATACACTGGAATAAAACTATTATAAAGTGTTACCCATTGCACTTTTGTGACTGCTATGGTGTGAGCCCATAAACTGTGTGTAGGTTACACATGTCACTGATGGAGCGATACCCCGGCTAATTTATTGGCCTCTCGATCCACTTTGCAACCATAAATGCATTATTTTCATCTATTTGCCGGCATATTCTCAGAAATAATACAGAAGGACTTAAAAAGGCCTCTGAAATGAGAACATAATGACATTGCGCGATCATTTGGCCTCTCAGACGGTGCTTAGGAGCTCTAAAAGTAACTTTAGAATATTGTGGTGAATCAATAATGAAACTATCTAATCTATTTTGCCGTCCACCTATACTTGTCTTACGTCATTGATATCACAACGTCCAACGCAAGTTGTAAAGTGGATTCCTGCCCTGGAACAGGAATCCAGTAATGGAGCAAAAGATGGAACAAAATCCAGTAATATGTTGTTGAAGTGGTAGACCCTAAGTAGTTCATATATCGCTGTTAAGTGATCTGAGGAAAGTATAACCCTTCTGAGATGGCGTGCACCATCTCTCAAACACACTTTATCTTGTTTTGCGGTGTATCTTCTCTCTCTTCTATTACCTCATTATATCCCGTCTCTTTGTCATGCTATGGCTTTTCCTCCAGCTTCCATCTGTGAACTGGCGTGACCTTGCCCATCTGTATGGAACCAATCAGAAACAGGAGGAAAATAATTAGATATAGGGGAGAGCTGGGCAAGTTGTAACATGGGTAAGTTGTCTCAGTGGCTTTAATTCTGAAACCAAATATTTTAGAGCAAAAAGTTCACTTTCTTAATAAGAGGTTACCTATGTTGAATACAACTACTGTTAGAAATTGGATCAGAATTTATGTTTCTCTGAGCATCCCAGGATAGGTGAGGGAGGGGTTATTTTACCTGGTGTGTGGTGGGTGTCAATTTCTGAGATGAAGTATGTTGTTTTCAATATAAGAATATGTTTTTCATGTTATTATTGTATATATACTTCAGAGGAAATGGAATTGTGAGCACAAACACAGAACACTTGTCTATGTGACAACATGCCCTGACAGGGAGCGTATCTATGTTCCCAGGGTCCTATGTTTAACCCTAACCCTAACTAACCATATTAAATCTAAAGCTGAATACAGAGCTGGGGAACATCTTTTTCAGGTTCCCATTATGTGCTATATAGAGCTGGGGAACATAGGACCCTTGGAACATAGGACCCTGGTAACATAGGACCCTGGGAACATCGGACCCTGGGAACATAGGACCCTGGGAGAGCACATATGTAGAACTGGGGAACATAGGACCCTGGGAACATAGGACCCTGGTAACATAGGACCCTGGGAACATCGGACCCTGGGAACATAGGACCCTGGTAACATAGGACCCTGGGAACATAGGATCCTAGGAACATAGGACATTGGGAATATAGGACCCTGGGAGAGCACATATGTAGAACTGGGGAACATAGGACCCTTTGTCATGTTCCCATTATGTGCCATATAAATCTGGGGAACATAGGACCCTGGGAACATAGGACTCCCCCTGACATAGGATAAGTTGTCACAAGTTGTCAAGTGGTTTTTCATCAGTAATAACTTTTTCTTCCAGTAAATAACTCAAAACGCCATTTTTTTAGACAAGACCTTAATCTAGCTAAAAAAAATATATATCGTATCTCAGTAGTAAGGCACTACTGAGAAATACACCAATGAGTAAAAAGTGTGACAACATGCCCCGCTCTCCCCTACACCGGAACATGAAGCTGAACTTTTATTTTTTTTATTCCTGGAAGATTATTATGAGACCGGACAGAGAGAGGGTTGTTCTCCTCTTAGCTTCTGTTTGGAGGGTGAGAGTTTTGCCCATGAGAAACGGCTCTCGATAGCCTTATCAACATCACATTGGATAGTTTTTGTTGCAGCTGGACGATATCATCATTATCTTCCTATCGCAAACAATGGAAACACTTATCAGTAGAATTCCTTCAGAAGTTTAAGCGATTACAATGTTTGGAAAAGCCACATATACAGTGTATCCAAAAGATAACATTTAAACACCTATCAACAGTGCAAACATTCACTTCTGAACGCCGGATTACACTTCATACACTCGTTTTTTTTTCTGTTTTTTTTTTTTTATCACCTCTGACGTCTGATGTCACCTGAGAACACCAGCTTTCTTCTGTCGGCTGTTTGAGAATATTGTTTGTTTTCCCACATCAAAACTGGATTACATTCCCTTATCCTGAATACATGGGATACTGTAATAGTAAGGTATACACTGTACACTGCCTGGGGAAACCTCATTGAATGCTCTATGTTTTTCATTCACTTAAAGCCATTTTGATCTAAAGGCTTCTGCTTAAATGCTTAAAATTTGTTCTTATATATATATATATATATATATAAATAGTAAAGTTGATCCAATGTATGAATTTCTTTCCAAAGCCTTTGCCTTTCCATCAAGGCAAAGCCTGGTTTATAAAGCTAGAAAGCTTGAGGGTTACAAGTGTGAAATTTTATTATTATTTTTTATTTCTGGAGGGTAGCTTAAATTGATAAGCATGTAGGATAGGCATATATAAGCATTATGCTTCTGCCTGTGCCTTTTCAGTCACTACTTAATACATAGATTGTTGATTTTGTTTATACCGTCTAGACCAGTGGTTCCCAACGTGGGGTCCGGGGACCACCAGGGGTCCTTGAGGGGGTTCCACGGGGTCCCCCAGCAAATTGATGAATTGTTAAACTTCAGCATTATTTCATTTACAAGAAGTGAACACAGTTAGAGAATGTACAAGAATGACTGTTTTCATCATAGTTTCACTGTTATCTCTCTACCTACAATACAGAAAGTCATGGAATTCTGGACAAAATCATATCTGACAATAAAAATATTCTCAGATTTGGGTTTTAGAGACAAAACTCATCAAATGGGGGTCCGTGGCTCTAATATGGACTACATTAGGGGTCCTTGATATGAAAAAGGTTGAGAATCACTAGTCTAGACTGCTTATACTTATTGTATATTAGATTGTAAATTGTATATACTGTTTATACTTATTGTATTGTGTGTGATGACTGAATAAACTACTACTACTACTACAACAGTGTATTTCCCAACATTTAGAGGTTGTTGATGTTTCTTTTTAAATAAACGCTTACAGTAGCGTCCATATCAGCCAAAAAGTATATCGTGTACACAAACGTGCGGGTAGCGTTCTGCCCTCATGCAGATCGGCTATCAGACATCAACACATTCTTTATGCCGAACGACTTTTTTTTATCTCAATCCGCTTGATCATTCCTATCGGGGGCCAAATCAAATCACGGGGCGGTGTGTGTGTGTGTCTTTGCCGAACGTTGAAAGTCTGCCGATGGCTATCTCGCCGAGGAGTCAAAACCCTCCGGCCTCATCCCGCTCCTCCCCTCTGTCTCTCGGTAGATGCAAAAAGGGGGCTCAACTTTCAAAGCCGTCCCGATGGTGGTATTGTGCAAATACCCCCAACGTTTCACCTGTTGGGGCCATCTAATCAGATCCGAGCAAACGCCCGCGGGCCCACACCTCGGCCCCGCTTTATCTCCTCCCCACCGAATTATCTGATAACCCCCCTCCCTCTATCAGCCTGCCATCGCTGGATGAAAAGGGGAAACAGATCAGTAACACTTGAATGCTTGCATGACCTTTATTTCTTGCTTAACATCTGTGTGCAGAGTGCAACGGGGAGAAGGAAACATGACCACTTGTGCTGATTGAGCTGAGATTGGATTCACCGCCAGAACAAAGACGTGAAGGAGAGACAGGGAGTGCGGAGGGGAAAGACTGTGTGTTTATGTGTGTGTGTGTAGGTACAGTATACCTGCACACGTGGGCGTGTGTGTGTGTGTGTGTGTGTGGGTGTGTGCGTTCTTGTATTTCTATACTTATAAGGACCAAATGTGCTCACAAGGATAGAAAGATGAGGAAAATACTTTTGTCTTCAAAGGGTTAGATTAGGATTAAGGTTTGAGTTTCGGTTGGAGCAGTGGTTCTCAGCGTGGGGTTCGGGGACCACCAGGGGTCCTTGAGGGGGTTCCACGGGGTCCCCCAGCAAATTGATGAATTGTTAAACTTCCGCATTATTTCATTAACAAGAAGTTAACACAGTTAGAGAATGTAGAAAAATGACTGTTTTGGTCATAGTTTCTCTGTTATCTCTCTACCTACAATACAGATAGTCATGGAATTCTGGACAAAATGATATCTAACAATAAAAATATTCTCAGATTTGGGTCCGAGGGGCAAAACTGAATCAGATGGGTGTCCATGGTTCTCAAGTGGACTAAATTAGGGGTCCTTGATATGAAAAAGGTTGAGAATCACTGGGTTAAAATGAATGCTAGTTTATGATTAGGACAGTTTAGGGTTAAGATTAGAATTAGGATTAGGTTTAGGTCAGGGTAAGGGTTAAAGGACAACAGTGGCTTTTTGCAGTATTCCACTTTAACAGGTTTAACATTTGGCTCTTGACCACCATGAAACCCAGAATATAAACTAATCACCAAGATCAGATGCGTCAATAAGACAAAAGAAATCATTGTTGACTTCAGAAAAGATCAGAGAAAATCACATTCCTATTTCCATCAATGGGTCGTCTGGTGAAATTGTTGATAGTTTTAGATTTCTTGGTATACACATCGCATGGTCTCTTAACACCAATCGCATCCTTAAGAAAGCACAGCAGAGACTTTCTGAGGCGTCTCAAGAGTTTTGGCATGAGGACCAAAGCTCTTGTGAACTTTTATGGCTGCACCATAGAGAGAGTTTGGCAACCTGACTGCTCCGGACTGCTACAAAGGACAGCAGAAATCATTGGCACAGAACTACCATGACTTCATAACATCTACACCACTCGCTGCAAAAGGAAAGCCCAAACCATCATGAAGGACACCAGCCATGTTCATGTTCTGCTCCTTCCATCTAAAAAACGTTACCGGAGCATCAAGTCACTCTCCACCCGTCTCAGTAACAGTTTCTTTCCACAGGCGGTCAGGTTGCTGAACAGCTGATGCACCCATATGCACTGTTGTTGTATAATATGTAATGTTATCATGTACTGTATATTGTGTATATAATGTATACATATGAGTGCATTGTGTACATAGTCTATGTAGGTCTGTAGTGTCTTTCTCATTTTGTTGGTTTTGTGATGGTGTGCTCTTTGTGTTAAGGCAGAGAGAGCCAGAGCACAAGTATTTCATTGTATTTTAATACACATGACAATAAAGTTGAAAGTGAAAGTGAAGTGAAGTGAGATGCAGCTGGATGAGTTTGAAGCATTTGGATTGTTACTTCCCATTCATTTGAATGAGGCCATGAAAATAGCCTGAAAACAGGCTGAACAGATTCAACAACAGATCCTGCTGCTGTGATTTTTAACTGACTGTGGGTCCAACATTTTAGAACATAATCTTGCCAAATAGCAACTCTAACCCTAACCCTAACCCTAACCAAGAACAGAAATGCAAAATGACAATGGACCCAGGACTGCTTTATGGTCTTAAATCTCTAAAGAACAGGTCCCCATTGACTTCAGTTGTTTTGGAGAAGGCTGCTACCAAGTTGTGCTGGCAACCTCCCTGTGTGTTATATGGACTAACAAATTTCACCTGTGTTTCATTTGGCATGAGGGAGAGTAGATGATGACAGAATTTTCATCTCTGGGTGAACTATTCCTTTAAGCCTGTGCCAGTGGTCCAGGTTCCTCTCTGGTGTCTGCACACAGTCAGCATAGTTGGAGATATCAGTGCTCGTTTTCCATTTGCTGCCATTCATCCTTGTACAGTATGCAAAACAACTTCCACAGAACTGCATAACCCATCACAGTAAACCTGAAGCCTTCATTTGCTTTAGTCAAACTTTCTGTTTTCTCCTTCATTGTGCCCCAGTTGAGTGTTTTCATATCAGCGCTGTGTTACGTTACGCTCTGCTTCCTGTCAATCACCTGGCACCCACAGGAAGAAATGGAAGTCTCCTCCAGGAAATAATCCCCCCCAAAAACAGCCATGTCTTGTTATTTAGGGCGACAGCAGTTAAAAACCTAATTACACATGCACTGCAAAATGATTGGAGCAAACTTAGACGTAGACAGAAGTAAAAGGGTTATAACTCTAAATGACATTGGTATAACGTAGTCATTGAAGGTACTCACAAGTATAGTAATACAAATATGTGTGTGTGTGTGTGTGTGTGTGTGTCCTGGGCGAACATTTACTTTGAGATGTGTCAGGAAACTGTGATTGTAGCCGGTGTTACGGACGCGTCGGTCCTGTCAGCCAGCAGCCAAGCCTCCATGCTACACATATTGACCATCAAATGACTGTCTTCACACTGCTGTCTCGCCATTATGTCTTTCCACAAATTGTTTACGTCTTTACTGCTTGTGTGTGTGTGTGTGCGTGTGATCAGCATCGCTCACATGCACCGCGTGTGCTGAGAAGTGTAGTCTTTCTTGGCATAAGGCTTCAAACCATATATTGCAACTGTAGATGCATAGCAATCATATTACAATAACAGCAATCATATTGACTGAATGGCAAATGACGGCTAACATGACGGGAGCATGTTTAGCTGTATAGAATAGTGAAAATAATTCCATTCTAGTCAATGTAAACGCTGGCTTTGTCAGACCTTAGTGTTGCCAATCGAGCCTTTTAAAAAAAAAAAAAAAAAGATGGAAACCCTTTATTTTTTCCACCGGAACAAAGGCCGGGCCGGAAGATGCTGAGCGAAGCGGGTCTGATTGAGAAGCAATAGAAAAGTCAAAGACTTTATGTCAGCTCTGTCCGACTTATTTAATCACCAGGAGTGGTGGGGGGAAGACAGACTTTGATTAAGACCGGCTCGCCGATCAATAAAGTCCTTGAACTTGCATAAGTCACTGCTGGCCACTCACAATATTACTGATAGCCGCCCCCCCCAGCTCACACACACACACACACACGCACACATTTTTATTCAACCGAGGCCCTACGCCTGCCCAGCTCACCTGAGTGATTTCCCCATTGATGAATAGATTCATCTGACCCCCCCCACCCCCACCCCCCGGTTTTTCCAGGGTAAACACAAGTTTAAGGAATATTCCGGAGTAAAAGCTGCCCTCCGCCCTCCCAGGCAATGTCACATATACAGACGAACTATTTGTTAATGCGGCTTGTCAATATAAATATATATCCGCCTATGAAACGGCGATGGAGCTGTGACATTGGGGGGGGGGGGGGGGGGGTGGCGGGGGGGGTATTTTCCATTAGTCCGCCTCAGCTGAAATGATTTGCCCCAACCCCGGAGGGTCCCTCGGTTAACGGGTGGCGGGACGTAGCGGAGGTTAGGGTCGCGTGCCGCCCCCCCAGCCCCCCCCCCCCTTTTTTTTTTTTTTTTTATATTCTCCTCCGATGTGCATCCTAAAACAAACAAGGAATTACTTTCATTGATTGAATGCAGATTGAACGAGTCCCTGCGCCCAAAAAAAAAAAAAAAAAAAATGCTGTCAGAGGTGGCTCACCCTCATCATTGGTTAACACAGCCTGACAGATTCAATCTGCTTCAGCCTGCCACCGGGGGTTACACGTGTCACTCAAATAGGGGCTTTCGCAGACAAAAGCCAAAGCCGGTGTGCCCCTGCTTATGAACACGGCACCCACACACACACACACACACACACACACACACACACATACACACACACACAACCCAGCTGGATAGTAG